>NC_139667.1:4385351-4435351 GCF_951799395.1 Argentina silus
AGTTGCTGCGCCTCACTTGTGTGTGTGTGTGTGTGTGTGTGTGTGTGTTCGTTTTACAACAGCACTACATGTTGTCGTGAGTTTTGCACTCACATCTATCTCATAGATATTCAAATCACATGCAAGTGTCAATGTCAGTCGATTATCCTCAGCTGAATAGGCTATGTGAGATGTCTGTGTGTCATGATGCAAATTTAGCCTCATCTATCACACACTAATAGAAGGCTCTGTGTGCTGATATCACCTAGGAGTGGTCAGCTCTGCCTCTATACTGTCTGGTTAAGTCTGAACAAAGGTACAGAGCAAACACAGGGCCTCTGACTCACCAGCACACACCTCCTATAAAGAGAGAGAGAGAAGAGAGAGAGAGAGAGGAGAGAGAGAGAGAGAAGAGAGAGAGAGAGAGAAGAGAGAGGAACAGAGAAGAGAGGGAGAGAGAAGAGAGAAGAGAGAAGAGAGAGAGAGAGAAAGAGAGGAGAGAGAGAGGAGAGAGAGAGAGGAGAGAGAGAGAGAGAGAGAGAGAAGAGAGAGAAACAGAGAAGAGAGGGAGAGAGAAGAGAGAGAGAGAAGAGAGAGAAACAGAGAAGAGAGAGAGAGAGAAAGAGAGAGAGAGAGAGAGAGAGAGAGAGAGAGAGTGTTATCAGGTCCGCAGCACCATCAATGGAGCCTGCCCTTCCCACTTTATAGTACAGTACATCTCAAGGAGCGAGGCTGAGGATTCAGCACTTCTCTGCACTCCCTGTCCTGTGCAGTCTGCACTCCCTGTCCTGTGCAGTCTGCACTCCCTGTCCTGTGCAGTCTGCACTCCCTGTCCTGTGCAGCTGGTCAAACAGTGCTCTCTGCATATGAGGCTAAGCATTGTGGGACAAATATAAATCAGCTTTTCTGTGTGGTTTCCACCCTCTCACAGCTGTGATAGACA
Organism: Argentina silus; assembly: GCF_951799395.1. NCBI lineage: Eukaryota > Metazoa > Chordata > Actinopteri > Argentiniformes > Argentinidae > Argentina > Argentina silus. The sequence goes on from NC_139667.1 coordinate 4,386,274, forward strand.
TACTGCAGCTATATCCCTGAGGGGCTCTATGAGGACAAACTTCAGACTTTCACATAATGGGTTATAAATAGAAGCCCCTGGGTTCCATAGAAAATAGTGTTACATGACTCATAATGGATTGCAGTTAAAATGAGAGTCGTCAAGACTACAGGTCAATGCACACTAATTCTGCAGCTGCCAACTAGACCGTTGGTTCACATACTGGTGGTTGATGTGATGTCTCTACCTCAGTCCACCAGAGAGCCGAGAGGGGAATTTCCAGAGAACAGAGAAGTCGAATCATTTGTGTACAATGGGACTCTATTGGTTCTCTGTGTGCCTACTCTCTCTCCCTCGCAGGACTTAACCTTGGCTCCAGATATGACTGGAATGTCTCCTGGAGCAGTGCCCAGTGTGCACCTAGGAGGACTTCCTTCGCCTTCAGACCTATCCAGCTGACCCAGAGCACAGTAGTACTGTTTTCACCAGGTGTTAAAATCACCATTCATTCTCATGAATAGTCTCCATTAACACTGACAGCCAATCCTCACTGTGAGCCCAGAGTAAAGTCTTTTTTTTTTTACAGGAAGCAACAGTATACAGGAAGCAACAGATTCAACAGCAACAGCAGTTTCGCTTTGGCCTGCCGAGGTCTTGCTGCAGTTGTGACATACGACTTCATTCAAACTTCTGAGCCTCAACAGGAAACCCAACACTTTCTTTCAACCACTTCCTGACCTTGCTTTAAACTGAGCACCCCTGTGTGTGCACACTATCGACAGCGTACCGTCAGAGGCAGCTAAACTAACCCACTGCGAGCCGAGGGATTATGAGAGGAGAGAGGTTCCCTCACTGGGGTGGAATAATGGATGTTTCACTGTCCTTGAGGATAAGCAGTTACCCAACAGAGTTTCTGGAATGTGGTTCTGAATGGGCCTCCCACCACCACTTGGCAGATGTAAAATAATCTGCTTTAATCACAGTGTGTGTGGTTGTGTGTGTGTGTGTGTGTGTGTGTGTGCGTGCGTGTGTGTGTGTATGTGTGTGTGTGTGTGCGTGTGTGTGTGTGTGTGTGTGTGTGTGTGTGACAGAACCACACACTAATTATCCCCTTGGGTGTGGTGACTGAGCTTACCACGTTGGGCCATCACTTGACTGCTCAGGGCAAACACTAAGAGCTGGGGCTGCAGAAGGGCAAAGAGGTGAGAAACACACAGAGCCAGGACCTTAAGCAAGCCCCGAAGACCACAGACAGGGTGTGTCTGAAACACAGTCATTCTCAACATGCTGCTACTGAACTACCCATGTTAAACATTGGCTCGGAGATCAGCCCTCCAGCGGAAAAGAGCAATACTGTGTCACCATACAGAGGTGTTCAACTCAGCTGAAGTAGTTAGCAGGTATGTGTTCTCTTTGGTTTTCGTCGCCACTTCCCCTTTCCGTCCAGCAGAGAGGAAGTCCACTGCGGGGAACGATTTCAACAGAATAAACCTCAGTGACACCGAAACCACTCCAATCTGGTCCCATTAGGTTGTTTCCATAGGAACCGGACCAACAAATAGGACATTCTGGAATGCCTGATGAATTTGTCTTGCACATTCTTGGGAAACCCAGTGAAATGGTGTGCGCGAGCTGTGCCCTTTGCATATAGTAACGCCCTCCCCGTTACAACACAGGAGCCAAGTGCTCAACACTCACACAGTTTCAATGGCGAGATGTATATAATAGAGCCCTCGATGGCAGGCCTCCAAGAACACGTGTCTGTAAACCGCTGGTAACACTGAAGTAGTGAACACGTGCTTCCTGAACACAAAGACTTGGCAGAACATTTGAGGCCCATCACAACTGTTGCACATCTCCAACTCCCTTTCCCGTCATAACATTTTACAGTTACATTTTTGCCATTTAGCAGACGCTTTCATCCAAAGCGACTTACAATAAGTACATCTGTCTAAAGTAAGTCAATCATCTGTACATCAGTCATCATAAGACAAAAAAATATATGCTAGGACCAGTCACAATGCTAGAAGAAGGAAGGATTACCTTTTAATTTTTCTTCATATCATTAACAGTAGAGGAACTGTACAGAGGGGTAGTGGGGGGTGAAGAGGTCTTTAGGAGGGACAGTCAATATATAGCCTGAAGAGATGGGTCTTCAGTCTACAGCAGTAGTCATAATAGTATGAAAACCCTATTCCTAAGTATCTTTTCCTCTCAGGAAGTCCAAATTCTTGCGAAAGCAACAGGGAGTAGAGGAGGGGGGGGGGGGGGGGGTCTCATCTTCACAGAGAAAGGGTCATAAAACCTAGCTGCCTGTCTCAGCCCTCCCCCTCGGGGACTTGTGTCTTTCATAAAGGTTGTGGAAATCATCTGGTTGTAATGAGGCAGAGGTTACTACAGTGCCCATTACTGCCCAATTAGACTGCAATCAGTGCCTAATGGAGGGCCTTGACCGAGCTCCTACCCAGAGAGTAGAGATAGAGAGCCTGCGTTCATGCACACCAACACAAAATGACGCATAACACACAGATACTGATACAGCATAAAACACAGATACTGGTTCTAACGAGGGAAATACAAGTAAGCACATGACGTGCGTCTGTGTGTGAGTGTGTAAGCAGTTCACACAAGCTTGGGAAGGACCAAGTGCCCCTGTTTTATCAGTGCTGTAAATCAAGTTTGCTTGTGGGATGTGGCTTGTGTGATGAATATCTCCAGAGCGAGAATTATACGTGCCTATGCCACCTGACCTGTCTGACGGAAACCTGCGCAGCGTTAAAACAAACATCCTGAGGCCGCGCCGATAGATCTGCGCCAGCTTTCTCACCAAGTCAAGGAGAGCAGGATCAGTTCATGGCCAAATGACTGTATGTGTGTGCGTGTGCGTGTGCGTGCGTGTGTTTGTGTGTGTGAGTGTGTGTGTGTGTGTGTGAATGTGTGTGTGTGTGTGAGTGTGAGTGTGTGTGTGTGTGTGTGTGTGTGTGTGTGAATGTGTGTGTGTGTGTGTGTGTGTGTGTGTGTGTGTGTGTGAGAGTGTGTGTGTGTGTGTGTGTGTGTGTGTGTGTAGGGAACTATGTTTGTTGTTGGCTTCTACTTGTCTCCACTTGTCCCTTCTCTTAAACAGCGATGCCTTAGATTTACAGAGAGGGCGTGTACACTAATCTCGTTGCGAAGGCGGTACGTACAGTAAGAGGGCTGAATATGGCAATGTTTTTACAATCGTACACAGTGCAGCATACCACTTTCAATGTGCTGTGTGTACATCGAGTCTGCGGCATAAAGGACACTGTGTCCTCCACTCTGGCCTGTTGTGGAACGAAAAAATACCCTCTGAAATCCGTTGAATAAAACTAACTAATCTTCTGTTGCCCAAAACAGCAGGGGCCGTACCCACCATCTAGCACCATCAATTCTGTCTTTGTCAGGACTGTAAACACTCCTTTTATTGTCCTTAATCAGCTTTAATGGCAGAACTAAAGCATTCCTCCATCGCTCCTCCTCAGTGTCTGTCCCTGCCTGTCTCTAATGGAGTCCTATTGGTGGTGAATGGCAGTGATTCAGGGTTTTTTAGAACACAGGCGGGCGGCAGAGTACCAGCCAAGGCTACAAAGACCAAGCAGGTAATCATACGGCCTTCGACTACCACAACTGAGGCTCCGAGGGTTTAACAAAAACATTCTGAGGATGCTCCACAGTGCACCAATCTCCTTTGCGTGACACTGCTTTTTCTACCGTTGTTTTAATACCTGTTTATGCACTGCACTCAATCGGCATGTTGTTAGAGCTTACAGCACAGGAATTACAAGGTATTTAGATGATAAAATGGTAATTACACGATAATAACCTATGTGTTACTCATTTGTTTCTTTGGGATTCATTTAACAAGCACCACAGTGGAGCATTCAGTGTTATCCAGTACTGTAAAATTAAGTGCAACTAGTATGATTTAGTTATCTTTACATCCAAAGAAAATCGATTAAATCAATCAGATTACGAACAACATGAATAAATATGAAAATGATAAATGACAAAACATTAAAAAGACAACTGACAATGAAGACATATGAAGAACAACATGGAAGGGTTTGCTCTGTCTCCACTAGTCCTTCTCTATAACAAGTACTGGCTTGGGTGCTCGGACAATTCTATCGAATGTGTTCAGCAGACTCCGCCTCTCCACTGCAGTTTAGATCAATAAATATCTCCAGGGAGAACTGCCTTATCTCTCCGTGGCCCTGCCAGGTATTGACTCTGTGGGACACTGCAAGCTGCAAGTCCTCCGTCCTTCCAACTGGAGAGGGATCAGACTCCTGTTCACTATTGAGAGGTGCCTGTCACACACACGAGGCTGAACAGGTACTGTCTTACTACCAATCTAGATATTAATATAACCCCTTGACTCTGCTCAAGGATAATGCTTTCTTTGTCTTAGAAACACTAAATGGTGAAACCTATTGGATCAGTGCTTGGGGGGGGGGGCCATCTGCACTGTCACCTCCAATCATAATGGATTCATGTGTTAACATTTCAAACAAACATGAAGACTAGCATGCCATTTCTACTCAAATAGTCTAGTTGTGTGAAAACATCATGCCATTCATCATGTATGTTTTCTACAGGGATCATAGTTTGACCCAGAGCCATTGTTTACCCAAGCTATATCAAAACTAATGGGAGTTCTACAATGCTTGTGCAGGCCAGTATGACAACCCCATTTCTCTCTTATTCAGAGTAAAAGCCCCACTCTATATCCTCTAACTCATCAGTGGTGCTAAGAATAGTGAACACTATTTTGAAACCAGACCACAACTCAATTTCTCACAACTCATCTCTGGACCTTTACCCTACCCCCACCCCACCCCACCCACACTGCAACTGACCACAATGACCACTTCCTCTCAATGGTCATTCAGCGCCACTGAAACCCCCTCCTGTACAGTGCCACAGAAACCAAAGAATGGAGACTGAAGGACCTACTGCATGCTTATGACAATGAATATTTTTAAATGTCAGTTGGATTCTAGGCCATTTTTGCTTATAGAATAGAAATTTCCCTGATAAACTTTCTTAATTGGTTGGCATATATTTACTTGGAGGTAAATACAGATTAAGGGATAGATTTACAGGTGATGGGACGAATTCTCATTCTTCTCAGATGCATCTCATACCAGTTATACTGCTATAGCCTTGCTAGGCAGAAAGAAAGAAATGTTTCTGGTAATTGAATCACCCGTAGGCGTTTTCCGAGTCTTGATTTAATGAGTCATATTGAAAAGTTGTTATTGCAAGAGTCCAAAGAGTAGGCCCAGAGTAAAGCCTCAACTAACAGACACACAGACACATACATGATTAGCTGTTGAAGGACCAGCAGGAGCTTATCTGGTTGGCACACAGTGAACAAGGGCACCAAGGCCATCAACTGTAGTCAGCCTATTAGCCCAGTTCACTGAACCTGGAGTCTGAAGCCAGAGTGGAACAGTGGACAATTTACAATATTCACAACCAAGACAAGACATAAACCGACATTCAGTTGAATTGCTTACTGATTCTAACTAGAAAGGACACAAAAAAAACAGACCAAACCTCAGGAGATTTTCAAAATGATACAGGAAAATATCAAATGTTTGTGTGGCACTGAAAATATTTCCAAACGGTTTTGATCTTTGTTTTGTACTGAGCAGGAACCAATCCTAATTCAAGGACTGAGAGGGCCTGTTTTTTTATTTACAGCCTTTTTGAACCACAAGCAAAGACAGGAAGTAACAGCTGACGGCACAGCGTCAGTTCAATATGGCACAAAAACAAGCAAGCACAGAATTCAGAAACAGCTGTATTGCTCCAACATTTGTGCAGCCACCCAACCCCCAATGCAGACAAGTCATGTGGCTCAGTAGTTGTTCCACTGAGACCAGCAGTTGGACTTCCTGTTTTGCACATGGGGTAAAGTTAAAAACATTCATTTTCCCTCATTCAATGGTGGCACTAATGACACTCATCTAAGGGTTGACTCTGTAGCCTTCATCAACAGTGTTTGAAAAGTCCCAATGCAGCACCAGGAAGACATCATGTTCCTCACAGAGTCACATAATAAAAGTTAGGAGAATTAATTGTTACCAAACCTTCATGATGTTCATACTACAAAAGAATACTGTAACACTGTAGCCCGATGTTGTTTTTCTTTGCTAATGCACAGCTCCAGAAGAAAGACCCTACATTCTTGCTAGAACCCTCCGATTAATTTTGCCACACCTAAAACCACAGCTTTGAAACATCTGACATTTAACTCAAAGTAAGACATTTTTGAGCAGGACTTTTTCTTATGGATGTGTTACACCTGCTGTCTGAAAAGGAACAATGTACAGAGAGCAGACTTTCAGTTAAGGTAGGAAGGTTTATGTATTTTCACAATAGAAAAGCAGTCAATAATTAGCCAATTATGCTGCTGTCTTGAGCATGCTTCACCTTCTTGGTCACACTTGACATTATGTTGCCCCCATACCTGTTTAGTAACTCTGTAATTACAGTGACATTATATTAACATGCTGTTACACAATACATGTCGCTCTGCAATTATATTCATGGAATCGAACGGTTTGTGTAATTACACCGTATTACAACTTGTATAATAACAAAGCATTCAAATCCATACCATGCAATTACCGCATTATTAAGTAACGTGCCTATATAATGCAGTTTCTAGAGTAATTGCTGTGTTACAATACAGGTATAATCAACTTAATGTAAAGTGTTGACATTCTTTCCTATAATGGATTTATGAGTACTAAGGATGTTGATCAGGATATATGTCCAAGATGTTGATTTGATAGGGACTCAAATATGACCTGGTTATGGAGATCAGTCAAATGAATAAAAGTAAAACGAATGTATAAGCTTTGGCGAGCCTACATCTTTTCATACCATTTACACTAAATCATTTGTAATCTGGCTTCAAGCTCTGTCCCTACAAGAGCTGCGTTCCATTCATACGTTTTTGTCAAAACAAGAGAAATGACACATTTAAAATGACTTTTTTAATTAGACATTACAATGACATTGTTCTGTACATGGTTCTCCAAGTCAACATCGGAGTAAGAGAGCTGAACCAATCGATGACTTCATCATTTCACCAGTAGGCAGCTCTCTGCATGACAGGTCAACTCTACTGTAGGGTTACTGTACTTCTGTACACATGCTGCAGATATAGGCTATAGGATATCAAAAAAATCTCACTTTCTGAGACTTAGCAATGGTAGTAGGCCGAGAACTCAGAGCTGAATAACATTCCTTTGGAAATATTGAGTCAATTGACTACACAACCATCAATGTTACCCATGAACTAAAGCCGCATTCTGAAAAGCATGTTTGAATTACCAGAGGCCTGTTTAATTGATGCTTGAGCACAATTTGGAAATAAATGTGAGAATACAAAAATGGTCAACTTATTCAGCATACAGCCCACCATAGGGGAATCACTTTGTGCAAATGGGTTGGGTCTAAAACACGATGTCTGCAAAGTAATCATTTTTGTTACAACAATGTCCAGAATGTTGACAATGAAATGTACGCTACAGCAATACACATTTCTGTATTAAAACACGTGAAATACACGGTGGCGAGGTTTCCCCAAAACAAGCTCAAAACTCTGAAAAAGACCCCGTCTGTTATTCAGTTGCAAACCCAAAAGTATCTTACTGGGGATAGTTAACCCAAATTACATAATTCTACATTGGTTCTCTTACTTTGAAACCAGTGTATGGACAAGGACAGACTGACATGTTTGTTTACCTGGCCACGGCGACCAGCGGCTAACCTTGCATGTTCTAAACAAAAACATGGAGTCAATGTCCTCTGAATTTGCATGTTTTACATTTCTTGCAGAAATCATCTCACGGTAAGGTTGTATGATTTCAATGCACTTCAAGATGATTTCGGTATGAAATGTCAACCATGACAGCTTGTGGGGACATGACTTAGGGTTGGAAAATGGGCTGGTATCAGTGGCTAGGTAAACAGAGCCTGGGTTGCAGTTTGTCCTCCATAAACTGCTTTCAAGGTAAGAGAACAAGTAATTTTGTCATTTGGGTTAACTATCCCTTTACAGGCATGAATGAGAATCAAGCCTTAACCCAAATGAACAGATAGAAATCCAGCTCCATTAGAAAATATATAAAAATGGGATAAAGAATAGGCAAAGGAGGTAATCTCTGTAGTTTTGGATTATGAACCCATTTAATTGATATTTATCAAGCGACAAAATGAATTAATGTGACAGGCCTGCTACAGAGTAAAGCAAACTATAAGCCAGCAAACCCGGTTTATAAAGATAAATTAGTTATAGGGTCAACAAAGTAATCAAAATAAACGGAGATAATCAAACTTGTCTTTATTATATTCATTTGAGAAGTAAAGTTATTTGTTACTTGCCTCAATTTGACTTTTTTTTGTAGTTTTTGATCTAAAACAGTCATCATCACTCAATCATTAAGATTTGTAATTTGATGTTAGCCATGTCAACCCCTCATATAGTCCGTCGCCTGTGGTCGCACAGGAGGGCTGAACATACCAATTCCTATCTCTGATGCGGGTCAATCCTAGTTTCTCTTGGATTTCGTGCGGCTTCATGGCATCAGGCAGGTCTTGCTTATTGGCAAAAATCAAGATGATGGCGTCCCTCATCTCGCGGTCATTTATGATGCGATGGAGTTCCTGTCTGGCCTCGTCGATGCGATCTCTGTCCGCGCAATCCACAACGAAGATTAACCCTTGGGTGCCCGTGTAGTAGTGTCGCCACAGGGGACGTATCTTATCTTGGCCTCCAACGTCCCACACATTGAACTTAACGTTTTTGTAGGTGACAGTTTCAACGTTGAAACCTACAGTGGGAATTGTGGTGACTGACTGTCCAAGTTTCAGCTTATAAAGGATTGTTGTCTTTCCAGCAGCATCAAGTCCAAGCATCAATATTCTCATCTCCTTGTTGCCAAATATTTTCGAAAGCATTTTCCCCATCTTGTAAACAGTGCATAAATATTCCGTTCCAAATGTAAAAATGCGTCGGATCCTTTAATATATCCCTTCTTGCTGTGAAAACCAGGCAGGTTTCAATTTCAATGTATCTGCTTGATCGTGAGAGCAACTAGCTAGGAAGAATCAATTGACATTTATGGTTGGGAATAGGGAAGCTCGCACTGTGCCATGTGGGACTTTATCAATGCTTTACAATGTTTCGGCACATAGGAGTGAATCCTATGAGGTGCAGGGGCATTCAAGTTCAAATGAGTAGCATAAATAATTTGAGAAGTAAATACCACGACTAAGAACTTCTTAGTTGTAGCTGTAAAAAAATGTTCATTTTTGTTTCCCAGTCGATTACTATTTGCATCAAATCTCAGGATCAGAAGGGGAGTGGTGGGTCCATTGAAAATGCAAAGAAACCAGAAACAGGCCCTCCCAAAAGCCTGCGGTGCTTCTGACTTCCTCTTGGTGAATGTGTCTCGAGGTCCCCCTTCTTGTCGGGAGCGCCCTTGTTCCTTCAGCACCACCGGCACCGGAGGAGAAAAGCTAATTTCTGCAGCTATTCCATTAAACGTGGCGCTATCCAATCGTTCACAGGAGCCCGTTCCCCTAAAGCTTCGGTGACGAAGCAGGTCATTTATTCGTTCAGGAAATTCCCCTTCTTGTCCCCCTAAAACAGAAGAGAGGTTTGGGAGGAGTGTCAGAAAGCTCAACTTAGCAAGCTAGCTAGCTAACATTAGCTAACGTCAGCTAGCTGCCTATTTCAAGCTGTAATTGTAGTTTAAGGACACGCAAATGCCAGTGAGAGTCAATAGGTTCGTTTCTAGCCTCCGACACAATTCTCAAAATGAAAAATGTGTATTACCTTCCGTTTCCCCCGCCTCTCGGTAATTTCCACCCAGCTTTCGTGTCTCTCCTTCGCTTCTTCAGCCGAGTTGCTGCTGCTCTGATCTACCGGAAAGGTGTGGGTCTACATCACCCGCCACTTCCTCTCGATCATTCAGTCGGCTTGCGCACGAGCTGCCAGGCGTTCGCAGCGCACGCACCGAAAACCGAGATCAGAGTACGAGCAGGACGCCATTTCGGCTCACGTGCATTGTCCAAATGCGGACAATTGATTTTTGCCAAAGTAAATGCCGGGTGCGTTTGAGACTAATGCCAGGGAATTAATTGCATGTCATTGTGCGTGAGTTGTGCAGGGATTCGCAATGATCTGAGTGCCTTGTAGTTGGTGCTGCAGAACCAGAAATAATGCCGCATTGTAGTGCATGATTAGCTGTAACTCACCAACCTCCCCTGAAACATCATATTGATTAGATAGTGAGCACATAGTTAAGGTAATTCTTGAAGACTCTGGAACAGACAACAAACAAGCCTATGAGGCAACTAAATAGCTACAAGTGGCACAGTCACTTAATAGTGTTCAAGATTAGTTTAGAATTGTATGTGATTTATTATTTAGTCAAAGCAGGTAGCCTACAGTTGCAAAAACATAAATATAGGCTATTAATATGAACCGACACTATAATTATCCAAGTGTTGGAGATCCAAAGTGTAATGACACCACCGTGTGGCCGACATTGTAAGCATATCTTTGTCTTGCAGCCAAGAGGCCTCAGTTTACAAGTTCACTGTCTTCTTGGAGCACCAAGTGGTGTCGCTGTCTGTTTTGATAAATGGTGTAAGCCTCTGTGTGGATCCATGCGGGAATGATACTCTCTGTAGTCTATTGCTGACGGGCCCCATGGCCTGTGGGTTGTAGGGGTCTAGTTGGCCCCAGCTAGGCTCCTTGAGGCAGTCAGTTGACAATAGCAGGTGCTGCCATTTTCTGAAGGGTTCAGTCGTCTGGATCATTGCCATGTGTCTGTTCCTTACATCTGCAAACGTCATGGTTGTCCAGGTTTGTTGTTGCCTCCTCCAAACTATGTCCGTCCTAGCACCATCTGGATTACAAAAGTCCAAACTTGGGCTGTCAGGGCTGGGGTGTGATTTCTCAATGTCACTCCTACCTTCCATAGATGTTTCCATCTGGGCCCTTGCACTCCCTGTTCTCCTGCTCCCTGTCTGTGCCTCATGAAGTGTGGGGAGAGTTGAGCTGCATGGAGCCTTTGCCCTGGAACTCAGGGATGAGGTACAGCAGCCAGACCTCAGTCTCCTGAGTGCCCTATGACACTGTCTCTGCTGCTGCTCAATGCCCCGCATACAGTACCTATGCTCTAATTCCAGGCTACGCAGCAGGCCCTTGTGCTGCTGGATTTGGTACCTGTGTAGTCCATGCTTTGTGGCAGTCAATGGCTGTTGTTGCATTTGGATGACCTTTAGTTGATCAACTTTTGGAGGTGATGATTGCACATAGAAGACCAGAAAAACACAGCATCAATTCCCTCATTTGATGTTCCAATAAATCAATGTCTCAATATTTAATGTCATATTACTGATTACTCATTTATGAAAATAAGGAGGCTTTGACTAATACAATTATGTTTTTGAATAATCCAAAAAATTACACTCACTTGAGGATCAAAAGAAACAGCATCCACTGGTGAATTTGGTGATTCACACATCTCTGCCCTCAGCTGCCCTAACCCCACATGAGGATCTTCAAAGTGAAAAGGTTTGTTCTGTCTCTCTCTTTTGAGAGTCTCTCTCTCTCTCTCTCTCTCTCTCTCATCATGTCATCTAATACCCTGAGCCATGTGGATATTTGTGGTCATGTGATATCTTGATAAACTTTATTTACAGCCCTCTGGATTCCAGTCACTTTGTGTGAAGTGGAGCAGATTGAATCCCTGATGGTGGACAGGTGACAGAAAAAAATCCCAGATCCAAAACCAAGTTGTATTAAAAACCTGTAAACCCCAAAATATTGTGATGAGGGACAGTATGACAACAGTCCATTGTTTAGCCACATCTCTCAGGACATTGCTGGGGGGCTAAACAAGTGGCTTAGTGGTTGTTGTGGGGTAAGAAAGAGACAATGACAGACTTGTGGCTATGAAATATTTACAGCAGAGTTCAAATGACTAAAACCTCTGTGAAGAAGACACTGTGAGTGGCTGATCATTAATGTTTCACAAACTGGGTTTCATTCACTGTCCTTCCAAACTGTGGTGTTTAATTATAGAAATAGTGAGCAAAATACTCCCATTTCAGCCTTTCATCAGAAATGTGCATACATTTGAAAATAAATCATGCATTTGATAAATCACTTGCAATTAAAACATGTCATGTTGAAATCTCAAAATTCAATGGATATTGATGTAAAGGGAAATCTGAAGCCATATAAACTGCATGCATCATGGAATATGCCAGAAAAGGAATAACAACCTTATTGAAGATTGAATTCCTCACAAAAAAAAACATCTAAACAATACAGTACAATTTGGTCAATAGGTGTCACGGTTTTTAATGCAAAATAAGTAGGCTAAGAAAATTTGATGATAATAATATTAGTATCTCACTCAGAAAAATGTAATAGGACACTTCAAAGTTTGTCATACAGTATGTAAATTCCATTAGACATGTCTACAAATGCTACTTTGGAGACATGGGTGCTTGTGCGCCATCTACTGGATGGGGGTCGCCAATGCATTTGCACATCTTATTGAAAGTACAGAAGGTAAAGGGGCTTTAGGTTAATTTGTCCCCACAAATGCTTTTGACAACTTTGTTATGGACAATGTTAGAAAAAGTGCTTGTCTGCACATTGATCTTTCATTTTTGGGAAATGAGACCATGACAGCAAAAAGCAGGCAAAAATATCATTACCAGTACATATTATATTTTTATATTAAAAATATTATTAAATATTTTTTCCTGAATTTCCCCCTGGGATAAATAAAGTTTCTATCTATCTATCTATCTATCTATCATATATTTGGTACATATATTTCATACATTTGGTATATCCATTTGGTGAGCTATGCAGTTATCACAGGGCTCCACCTGTCAGTCATTCTGCTGTTTGCCATCTGTAGGAATGCCTGGAGTGGACAGTGGAGCTGTAGTCAGAGTCTTCATGTTTACTTTATAATGCTGAGGCTAGCTCCTCTCTGCCTCTTTAAAGCCGAAATGGCAAGTGCCTCTGTGTTATTCAGATATACAGTACATGTATGTACAGTGCCCTGCGTAAGTAATGGGACAGTGAAGCATTTGTTCTTCTTTTGGCTCTAAGCTCTACAAGTTTGGATTTTAAATCAAACAATTACTATGAGGTTAAAGTAGAGATTTTGAGTCTGCTATTGGTGTCTGTCAACATGAGGACCAAAGAGATGCCAATGAAAGTCAAGGAAACCATTATTAGGCTTCCTTGACAAAAAAAAAAAACATAGCCAAAACTATAGGCTTGCCAAAATCATCAGTTTGTAACATAATTAAAAATAATTAAAAAATCACTCTTGAGCTCAGCAATCACAAATGGGCAGGCGAAGGAATAGATACCATGTATATTATTATGTACCAGAATGATTGCAAGTGGAATGTTTGGAGAAAAAATTATCTGCCCAAGATTTACAGCATACCACCTCATCTGTGAGACATGGTGGAAGGGGTGTTGGTTTCGGCATGTATAGCTGCCACTAAAACTGGCTAACATGTCTTAATTGATGAGGTAACTGCTGCTGTCATACCATTAAATAGCAGCTGAGAATCTCTTTAACCTCATAGTAATTGTTTTATTTCAAATCCAAACTTTGCAGTATAGAGCCAAAAGTCCCATTACTTACACAGGGCACTGAATATGTATACATAAAATAGGGGTATAATTGGTGAAGGCTGCCATGCATGATATTCAAGTTTTCTTTTAGTATTTATTTACATTTAGAGAAACGTTTTGGTCTAGGCCTTCGCCAGTGTCATGCAGTGGGCATACAATAAACAAATGAACTCTAACGAAGTTTTGTCATTATTAAGTCATGTGATAGAATATCGAATCTTTGACAGCACCACACAAATCTGCGTAACACGCCACCTTCTGTCTTATTGCTTTTCTGGCTTGGATTTGGTCTTAATTGGAGGGCTGTCAGACATAGCCACGGGACGTAGGCCTTGGCAGTTGGTACACAGTAACCCTAAGACTCCCGTAACTTTATCACCGATGCACTTCCTTGTATTCTGCAACAATGTTCTTAAGGATAAGACATGGACTGTGAGGATAAGACATACCGTACCCTACACTGTAATCTAAGACAGATATTTCTGTTTGTTTAGGGAGGAATGATTCAATGTGTCTTGCTCTTATTCTGTGTGCACTAAATCACAGAAAGATACCTTTGTTACCACACCCTGTTCTAAAGACTATCTATACCAAAATTCTACAAAGATATGTAAATCACGATGCTCATGTTTCGGAGAAGTGTTATTCCATAGTCTTTTCTTATAGGTTTTCTTAACACTCATGCAGTGTTAAGTCATGGGCCTTGTTGACAGTGACATCATGATTATCATCGTCGAACCTCATAGTAGCTGCAGTCGATAGATAAATAGATAGATATATAGAGATAGAGACATATGAAATGTATGCACTCACTGCAATGTAAGTTGCTTTGGATGAAAGTGCCAGCTAAATGGCATATATATTATTAATTATTATTACACTGTAGCTAAATCACTTAGCAATATTTAATTTAGATTAGATTAGATTAGATTCAACTTTATCTGCACAATGACAATAAAGTTGAATCTAATCTAATCTAATCTAAATTAAATATTGCTAAGTGATTTAGCTACAGTGTGGATGTGATTCTGTGACTTTACCAGTGACTTCATTACCAGTGACTTTAGCCACCCGAGACCAGCAGCCATTCATAGCTTTCCTTCTGTTTTGGGTTGTGCATGTCCAATATAAGCCTTGGTGAAAAATCTCGTTGATGTTTTTACAGTATCTCATTGTGCATTTTTTCATTTGTATAGCTTCCCTACTCCAATATGTCTCTGCTAAATTCAAATCATGTACATACATGTACAAATTCTCTCTCTCTCTCTCTCTCTCTCTCTCTCTCTCTCTCTCTCTCTCTCTCTCTATATATATATATATATATATATATATATATACTGTATATATATGTATAAATGGTGTATATCATACTGTATGTAACCTGATGTTTTAACTACTATGTAATTTTGTCTGTTCATTCTTTATTCAGTCTCTGTGAACTAAGAGCTAGAATAAAATAAACTCAATGTCTTGTAAATATTTTGCAGGGACCAACCTGTCAGTCAACCTGCTATCTGTCAACAGCTTGTTTTTCATAGGCATGGAAAGGCAGTAGTCCAAGGACTGACTGATAGTAACCAAGTAGCCTATCTGTGTATCCTGTCTGTCTAGCCTATCAAGTAGCCTACCCCCCTGTGCAAGTTTCTCTCCTGTAAATAAAAAAATAAAATAATAATCTTCCTTTCTTCTCGCATTGTGACTGCCAACAGCCCCTGGTCCTAGCATAAATTATTTTTTGTTATGATGACGGATGGATAGATGATTCACTTACTTAGTCAAATGTATTTGTTATAAGTCGCTTTGGATAAAGGCGTCTGCTAAATGCCATAAATGTAAATGATTTAAGTAGCCTATATCCTGTTTCAACCGTCCCTTTGCTTGTTAAACTATCCCTGGTATCCCTGCGCCCCAAGCAATATGCATAGTGGTCACACACTCACTCTACCGATGATGTTTCAACTTTATTCCTGTTTTCCAAAGGTTTAAGTGCCGGTCTGCTTATGCACATACTGTCGATTATCTCAAATGTTTATTGAAAAAGCAATTTTTACACCCTGAATCTGGCTGTAGTCTACTTTCAAAGTGAATCATCCTCCCTCTGTAATCACTAATAAGACATGTCTGGATATGACAGGAACAGGTGTGTCAGGGCACTTACACAATAAAGTAATGATCTTTACAATGGTCATTTTAATGCCTTGCGTATTGTGTCTGTATGCCACTGTGAAGCCAAAACCATTGTGAAAGTACTTCTTTCTATTCTGTTCTATTCTTTTATATATTTATTCTTATTAAAACATCTTGTTTTAAAGGTTGATACTTTTGTGAACACAATACAACAAGAGGCCAAATTTCAAAAACCACTTACTAGACACAAAGATATAAAATCAATGTTGCTCGGAATATTCTCTCTGAGAAAGAGATTTAGATTAAGAAAATATCAAACTTCCCACATTTCGTCACCATTGTCTGACTCTTGAATTTAGCGAAGATTATTTTTTGCCAATCAATACATTTTAATTTACAAAAAAACATATACTTCGATGAATAATTTCTATTGGTCGAAGACTCCCGCCTCCTTTGCAATTAAACGTGGGTAGTTTATATAAACGACATTGACTGACAAACATTTCTGAAGAATCTAAACCTCTGACCGAGTGTGCATCCAAATAAAGAACGACATGGACGATTTCTTACAGGTGGGGCTCTTGCACATGTTGGTCTTTAGGAGTCCTGTCTTTGGCAAAACGTTTATGATATTTCGATATTTTTTATTTTATTTTATTATTATTATTATTTTGTTTCTCTCCATGATCAAATCGTACACATTTTGTAAATCAAAAGTCATCACTAAGAAATGCGTGTTAGCCTAAAACGACTGTTAGCCTAAAACGACTCTACTGAGATTATTATTGTAATCGACAGTATGTATGACATCACTCATGATGGTGGACTGCCTCTTTAAGAACATCCCTTGTTTTGATACCACCAGCCGTAAGACCTTAAGTACCAGCTGACCAGTAATCATGGCGGAATGGAGAAGTTCTAGGTCTACCTCCAGTCCCGGTTCGGCTTCAGATATGACCTCTCTCGCTAGAGCTTTATCTCATACGAATTTAAATGAGTATGATCAGTCTGGTGTATTCCAACCACAGACTTCTCTACATCGCGGAAATGTGACAATGCCTGGCCGGAGAAGGAGGTTGTCGAGCCGAAACAGCAGCATTGATCTTAGCGACCTGAAGTCCCCGAAGACCCCTTCTGCCGAGGCGCGCGTCCTGGTCATCAACACTGGAGGAACTATTGGAATGACATTACACAACAATGGTATGGCGTTTTGGCGTCACTTTAGCAGTTATTATTTTCCGCTATGGAGAAGGTGAGGAAGTGGTGAGGGGTATTGCATCTCGAGTCATAGCTAATTCTGCTGCCAGTTAGGGGGTCGCGTGCCATTGCCTTCTGGGGTCGCTGTCGTGATTTGAAGTACTGCTGCTGCTGCATATTGTGGACCTGCTTTGTTTCAAGCAACTGTGTTATTTAGTAGTAGGCCTACTACATTATAGTTTCCAGATTACGGCATCACATAAAGTAACGGGGCCATGTTCTGGCTATAATTGCTGCATCTTGAAGGTTGTATCTGACCCCCCACATACGTGTCATCATAAACCTGCAGTAGAGTAGCCGGAACTACAGTTCTATGTAATTCTACCGTAGAGTAAACGTTTTACAGATCCACCCTCTGTTGACATCTAATCAGAGGGACACACGCCTCTGTTTGCCCAACCAACATAGTTTGTACAGGTTCCACCAGTTATAACCACTTAAAATGCTTCCTGGTGGCATTGCTCTGGAATTCTGCAGCATCCAAAGGACACCTTCACACAGAAACCATCAATGTTGATATGTGGTCATGCCTGGCAATGTAAAGGCATTTGTATGCATGGCAGCAATTAGTGACATGTGCCACTGACTCCATTTGATGTACATTGGGGTGCATAATCCAAAAAGGCTCTTGACTCTCAGGGTACCAGAGTACTTGGTTATACTTATTTTTTGCAGAACCTGTAGCCTTGCTTGAACATGCTCTCGTTTCTGCACATGGAAAGTGAAATAGATTTATCAGCAAAGTAGCGGAACGTTTCTCTGGCAACCAGGCCAGTCCAGTTACATAGATAGCCTAGCTGTGCACTGCCCAATCAATGAGTAACTAGCAAGTGGTGTGCAATACACCCTTATGCAATATTTTGATTTGCACATTAACTGATTAATAGTATAGAAAGAAAAAACAACCAAAGGTGTGGCTTGATTTGAGTCCCGGTTCACTGTCCATGCAGTATTCTGCAAATTCCTTTGACACCCATGCTGATATTAAGTTCTCAGTGGCAGAAGGTTTAAATTACACAGGAGCTGTCATCCTCACATGCTGTTGTTGGTGAACATTGATTAATTTGCGTCCGTTAAGCGATCCAAACTATGTCTGCCTTTTGCTGATACTTATGCATGCAATCTGCTCATCTGTTAAACCCCATGTTTTGTTGTGGGCACTGCTCCCTTTTAAATGTAGTGTCTGAGATGGTGGTAGGCTGAGGTATACAATACTAAACACATTTAATATATAAATATATATATATATATATATATACACACACACACACACACACATATATATATATATATATATATATATATTGTTTTTTAGGGCATTTCTTCTTTTATTGGGATAGATTGACAGGAAGGATGGGTGAGAGAGAGAGAGAGAGGGGGAATGACATGGAAGATATGTTGAGGGTTGGCATCGATCCAGGAACCTTGCAATGATATGGTATGTGCATTAGTGCGCTACGCCACTGAGCCCCAATACTAGAAACATCTAACCAGTCCTATGTCAACCTAGCGTAAGTTGTGCAATGTTGTATTTGAACGGTCAAAGTTTTGTTTTTGAATTCCTCCCTTAATAGGAGGATCCTGTGGTCCACTCCTCATGGTCCTAAATTTAGGTTTGTTTTTAGATTGACGTCCCTCAGCTGTCCTGTTTCATCTCTCTCATTCAAACCAGGGCCCTATATAATTATCCTAGCCTGTATGAATAGCTCTTCAAATCCCCTTACAGTCATGTGCCACGTAGCCTGCAACACACAAAAGCCACTCACAGGTACAGATAACTGATTTCATACACCACTGAGGACCAGGTGTTCCTGATTTCAGAATCAGAATTATTTTATTTGGCCAAGTATATTCGCACATACAGGATATTGACTTGGTGAGGTTGTTGCATGGGACATAAGAAACAATATATAGGCAAAATATTAACAAAAAATTTACAAAATAGCAAAATATTAACTAAATAGTAACAAAATAATAACAAATGTATTAGATTGGTAGTTCAGTTTTGTAAGACATTACACAAAAAGGAGCTTTCTTATAGTGCTATTACACTTTTCGTTCATGACGTTGTTCTCAAATTAACCACTAGGGGTCAGTATAACACAATACATGATGGTCAAATGACAAACGGGTGATGGTCATTCTGATACTTTAGGCCAGGGATGTCAAACTTGCTTTGGTCATGGGCCACATTGGACCAAATGCAACCTCCCACGGACCTGAAAAAAATATTAATTTGTTAGTAAGACTAAACTAATGTCAACTGCTGTGTGTATCAGCACCTCATATTATTACAATACTCAATATTACAGAAGCCTATAATCAGCCTACACTCAATGTCTAATTCAGAGCTCAATATTACTGTGTACAGTAGCTTTCTCAAACAAATTTTCAAGATGGGTTCATCTGTGTTCCTGATTGGACCGGAGGCGTGTCTTTGACACCCCTGCTTTGCTTTTTGGGGTTTTGATTTCACAATGTCAATTATGGCTGTATGCGATGTGTGTGACAAATAACATTTGATTTGATTTGATTTGATTGACTCCTTCTCTTTTTTCTGGGCTTATGTTTGTTAGCATTCTCTGTCTGCTGCTTCTTTTTTACTCTCAAATGCAAATTGCTGGATATGTTACTCAACAGCACTAATCAGTATTTTGCCCAGTATTGTTCCAACAGTATTCTAGAAGTTTCACCCTCTGCTTCATTCTCTTTTAAAATGTCGCTCTGAAGGCCCACCCTGTCCCCTCTCTCTCTGGCTCTGACCTACAGTGCTGGCCCCAGAACCGTACGCCTTTGTGAAGAACCTCCGAAAACTCCCCATCCTCCATGATGAGGAGTATGCCCAGCTGACCCGTCTGTATGACTACTACGACGCCCCAGAGAACATACTGGTCTTGCCGTAAGTCACTCCTTAGGACTACTCATTAAACGCATTAACTACTGTATTTCTATATCTAGTTTGGCATATTTTCTTTCTTACTCTGTCTTTGTAGTAATTCATTGACTTGGTGGAATGGTGTACTTGAGTGAATATTCATAGCATAGAAACATGCAAAAAGACTTGTACAAGCCATAGTAATTGCACATGTTCTACTACTTGCCCACCATGTAACATAGCACGATACGTTTTAACTAATGTAGCCAAGCATCATGGTATGGAAAGGTTAAGACTGATGCCCTGGTTTTGATATACAGTGGATATGTAAACAGACAGTGGATGTAGGCCTAGCTATGTCAGGACTTGGGAAGCGAGGCTTTCCTGAATCATCATGCATATTGTTCATTTAGGTTAGTCTGTTCCTTTTAAGTAGGGGAGGAAATTACTGGTCCGGATGTTACACAACCGCACTCTTCAAGAATTTCCTCGTGGTTTTCCATTCATAGACCTGTTTTATACACTTCATGAGTACATACATACCGTTGCTGTTATGACATGTTATCAAGTTGCTTGAATAAGGAATTCCAGTTCAAACTAAGCACATCTTGACTTGAGATTTACATCCTCTACTAAAATCACTTCACCATTAAACCCCCATGTGTGGTACCAACACGACTACAGCTTGTATTCCTGGGGAGGCATCACTCTAAAACTCTGTGTTGCTTCGACAGGATGCCGACACGCCATGCTGACCTACTATTCCACGGGTCCTGTAGTACTGGTAGCATGCTGTGTGCTTGCATTGTGTTTGTGAGTGGTTTAATGTCTGTGTATTAGTCCCTCCCATGTCCCACCTGGTGTTGACAAAGTGTCTGGCACTGGCAAGAAGCATTTGCTGTCGTCGTGTTTGTCTGTGTGTGGAGCTGCCTGCTGGGGAGTGATCACATGAGCACAGGGCTGCAGGGAGCTGTGCTTCTCAGCAGTGGTTACCATGGCTGACACACTGCCCTCATTCCTCCTCTGTAGATTTCCCACCTCGGTGGCCAGGGATCTCATTGGCTCATGTCTAGCTGAGGATCAACATCTAAAAAAAAAAACGTCAGCCCAGCGGACTTGTCCTAACATTTTGCTAATGTTGCAGCAGGGTTCCTAGGAGGTTTCTTGCTGTCGAGGAGAATGGCTCTGCCCTGTGTGGGATGGCTGGTATCACGCTGGCAGAGAGCAAGGCTAATCTGTCCTTAGGCGTGTTTGATCCCTGTAGTGTGTGTGTGTCTGTGTCTGTGTTCAGGAGCAGCAAGAGGGCCCTCTGGTTAATGGGGGTCCTGGCAGGTCAGGTTGAAGGGGTGCCCGCTATCGGCCAACCAGATGGAGGCTGAGCCCAGGCCAAGGCTCCCTCCCTGGGTCAAATCCCCCTCAGCAGCCTCCTCTCTGGGCCTGCCGTGTCTGGGGCAGTGGGGGTGCCCATGCCTGCCTGCATACTAGGCTAATCTCCACATGCACACACACAGGACTCAGCCCCTCCACCTCAAACACACTCTGAGAAGCTCCGAGCAACTGATACAGACTCTGGTGGCGGTAGGATGGGGTGGCTTATGGAGTAAGATAAGGGGGCTTCACAAGCACAGTATTTATAAATTGTGTGTGTGTGTGTGTGTGAGACAGAGAGAGAGGGGGCTGGGGTACTGCGCTTGCTGTATTGGATCTGCTGTATTGATCCCCCCCCCGACACACACACACACACACACACACACACACCTCCCACCTCTGTCTTTACATCTACAGCCTCACAGGGGATTCACAGGGCTTCCCCGCCCGACACACACACACACACACCTCCCACCTCTGTCTTTACATCTACAGTCTCACAGGGGATTCACAGGGCTTCCCCGCCCGAGCACCGTCTAACCTAACCCCTTTCTTTCTCTTCACTTATTTAGTCCAGTGACTCACATGTGAACATCATCTCTGTGGATGAAAAACCAGTCTCTTCATGTTCATTGCTGATGTTGTTGATGACATCATCCTTCCCCATTGCCTCTGTGGTATTTGTAGCACCAACAGTGGTTTACTTTTATTTTCTGAAATAAAGGTGGGCGGTGATTGACTAACACTAACTGGCCATCCCCAAATCATACGTCACTAAGTGTCTAATTGGTTTTGTGGGTGTGGAAGCATGGGTTTAACAACGCCTTGCCTCGGTGTTGCCTCTCATTTGTGCTTGCATGATCCGCTTCGTGAATTATCGTTCAACATTGAGGAGGTGCTCGACGTGTGAAATCTCTGTTGCCTGGAATTAACATTGCAAAGCTTGATATTGATGTCACAGCGTGGCTTGAATTCTTAGTAGTGTTGAGTAGGGAATTGGTTCATTGATTCATTGAGAACTTCGTCGTCAATTTCTGTTGCATGCTAATATCTTCCTTCCTCTGCCACACCTTCGGCTACACCAGAAGACACATGAATAATTGGTCATTTGAATATTGTTTCCGGCGGCAGTGTCGCTTTAAGATTATCAACAACATATGTTTGCGGATGGCGTGTAGAGTCGGGGGCTAATTAGAGCCGTGTCTGTAGGCCCCTGGTTAGGTGCTGAGGGGGCTCGCTCGCTGTTCCCCCTGCTGTTCCATTCAGCCCCCGTCCCCGTGTTTATAAGCCGGGCTATGGTAATGTGGGGGGCTGCCTTGTCCCGTCCCATGTCTTAAAAAGGGAGATTAAAGAGAGAATCTTTTTCACAGCTGCTTAGCCGGGGCGGCACGCTTCCTTATTAGACAGGAGACAACCGCGGGACGCCGACTTTAACTCCATTTTGGAGGGGGGCATAAATATGCAAGTGAGGCCAGGATGAGCTGCCCTCTTGTAATTCGAACAAAAATAAGAACATGGGGTCTTGGTTAAATCTGACTGACCCCTGTTTCATAGGGACGACAAGATCCAGCTCGTCCCCTCCGCACCAAAAACCGCCTCAGCCTCAGCCACAGCCTCAGCCACAGCCTCAGCCACAGCCTCAGCCACCCCTTTTGTACATCTTTACAATAGTGACTCCCCACACAGCCCCGCAGGCTCATCCTAAAGGGCTGCTCCTTCTCCCTTAAACGAGCTAATTCATGCCCCCTCCCTCATCATACCTCCATAATTCTCACCCCATGTTTTGAAACAGGTTCTGGCACCCTGCTGCTGAGACAGAAGGCCTAACCAAATAGACTTTGTCTTGCTCCGTAAAGTAGGCTAGGCGTGCCTCGCTCTTCTCCTTTCTTTAACCTCCGCCTTTTCCCCTCAGATTTAAACCTAACCGCCTCCCGAGTCTCGCTGCGTGTGTAAACAAAGAGGAGCTCTTCAGCACCCTTAAAGTGATTTCCTTTTTTCAGCTCATTTGCTTAACCATAAATGTGTCTTTGAGTTAACCGGCTGTTTGTGATTTGTGTGTGTGCACGTGTCCTATAAGCCTACATTATGTCTTTGTAAATGATGATTTCACTCATAGTGAACTTGTGTCTTTCTCCAGGCTGTGTAAAGACAATAAGAGGATTGTGTACACTGTTCTAGAATACAGCCCCTTGTTAGACTCCTGCAACATGACTACGGAAGACTGGGGTACAATTGGGAAAGACATTGAGGTACTTCTTGCCATCATTTCTGTATATCTCACCCTCAGCCCCAATTAACTGTCACCCTGATATAAACCACATCCCTAACCATGATGTATTTTGTAATAACGTACTGTAGGGAAATAACACAACAGTTGTACTTTGTAGTACAGCTTAACACAATGCCCTGATATTTTTATTTAAGTCCAGTCATGTTCCCTTTATTTTCCTGGTTCCAGAAACACTATGAGGATTACGACGGCTTTGTGATCCTCCATGGCACTGACACCATGGCATACACGGCCTCTGCCCTGTCCTTCATGTGCGAGAACTTGGGAAAGCCCGTCATCCTCACTGGCTCACAGGTAAACCGGCTGTGAACTGCTGTTATCTTCATTGGGTCTCATGAACAAAACACTTCCCCATATCTTTTCTAGATAAGGAAAAGGTGACACAAGATAAGGTGAGAGATGCCTCTTTTTTTTTCAGGTGCCGATTTATGAGATGAGAAACGACGGTCGGGACAACCTCTTGGGGGCGCTGCTAGTCGCCGGGCAGTTTGTGATTCCTGAGGTGAGTTGGGATGCTTTGGGGCAGTGTTACTCACAAGACGCATACAAGCACAGTAGTTCCATCATTTGAACATATATATATATTTTTGTCTTTTTGAAACATGTTGACCAAGTGTAGTGAGATGAATTTCAGATTCCTGATTCTCTGTCGTAAAAGCTTAGCGATAAGACTAACTGGCCACTACGGCTCTCTCTGTTTGTTT
The DNA here is from genome assembly GCF_951799395.1 of Argentina silus. NCBI lineage: Eukaryota > Metazoa > Chordata > Actinopteri > Argentiniformes > Argentinidae > Argentina > Argentina silus. The sequence goes on from NC_139667.1 coordinate 4,410,603, forward strand.
TTGATATGATTGTTTATCAATTATTTATTATTAATTTATTGATTTGTACCTAGCTTTATACACCACCATGGATGATAGATGAACGTGAATACAATCTCAGTGGATTGTAGAGTGTAGCCTATGTGCTACCTGTCCTACTGGTGAATGATTAGCTTTGTTAGCAGACAATAGGCAGTCGGCACCAAAAACCCTCCTTAAACCACCTGTCTAACAAGACTGTTCAGTCAGCCATGACAAGGTATGAGTGAGTGTCGCAACACTGAAACTACCTGAGACTGCAGGATGAAGCGACTACGCCACGTTGTGTCAAAGGGCGTTTGTCTGTAGAAGAATAGCATGCTCGATAATGTACTGCAGTCGATAAGGACAAACTGCTGTGTTTGTCACGAAAAAGACTGAGGAAATAAATGTGTTGTTGTATTATTGAATGGCTCTCAGTCGATCAGGTCTCCGCCCCAGTGGCGCAAAATGGCCGAGATCCAATTCATAGCCTGTGGCTGGCTATTGCACTAGTCTGTACTACACCCTAGTATGGCACGTTATTGAGGGATTGTATCTGAAATAAGATGTTATTCTCCATCTGTTTCACCCCAGGTGTGCCTGTTCTTCCACAACAAGCTGTACAGAGGGAACCGTGTGACCAAGGTGGACTCTGGGAGTTTCAATGCCTTCTGTTCTCCTAACCTCGCCCCGCTGGCCAACGCTGAAGTGGATATTACAAGTAACCAAGGGCTGGGATGGGTCTCTCCTGTTGCTCCATGTCCTATCTCTACATGTTTAGGGGAGAGATTCCCTGAGTTTTAGTTCAGCTAAGCGGATGTCTCTCTTCTCCTCTGCAGTCAACTGGGACACGGTGTGGAGGGCCAACACGACCTCGAGGTTCAGGGTGAGCACGGAGTTGAACCGCAACGTGGGCGTGCTGAGGCTCTTCCCAGGCATCACCGCCGTCACCGTGAGTGATTCCCAGAAAAAGAAAAACAGTGGCTCTGCCCTTTTCTATTCATCTAACATTTAGTCAGGGTGGTAAATTAATAGAATATTTGTTTTAAAAATAATAATAATAATAATAATAATAATAATAATCTGGGTTTCATTGTTTGGGTTAATATTCATCTGAAATCTTAGTTGTTACTCGGTGTGGTATGGTGTGATGTGGTGGTGTGGTGTGGTGGTATGGTGTGGTGTGGTGTGGTGGTATGGTGTGGTGTGGTGTGGTCTGGTGGCTCCCCTCATTCAGGCCCCACTGTGTTGTGTTCTCTGACGAGCCAACATTGTGTGGGCGTTCCAAGTGGTCTGCATACAGCCGGGAGCTGGCTGGGTGTTGCCAGCAGCGCTTAGCCCAGTGAAAAATGAGACAGGGTTATGGGGCATGTCCAATTACCCACTAAAGTCGAAGGCTTGGCACAGACACTTAAACACTTAGCTGGGCTTCCCTCTCCAGAGACGGATGGGAGGATGGCTTTACTGTCTCAATCTGGTCCCACGGCCCAGGTTGGCCATGATGGGCTTTGAGCTGTTTTTATGACCCGTATTTTTGATTATGCATCAGGCTGTCATCTGCCTTGCACTGTCTCTGCCGTCATGGGAGTTTATTGGGGAAACTGTCAAAACACATTTTGGGCCAACGAGCGGGTTGATCCAAGATTCAACGGCTTATCAAACCAAAAGCTGTGGGCTCTTCCCAGCACTCACTACATCCACATCATAAGTGTAGGGTCCAACCGTGACCAGGTGAAATTGTTCGTCTGAATACCTTCAGGTTAATGGTTCCCTCCTCCAGGCCATTTCAGCCGTCTCATCTCCAGATGCCAGAGCTGCTGTGCTGTAGGACTCTCCCTGCACCAGTGAATCACCCTGAGACTGAGAGACTGGTGGCAAGGGCACCAGCTGGGCTTGTGAGAGAGAGGGGGTAGGGGGTAGTGAGGTCGTTAAACTGAATTCTAGCTCTGTATTCTCCCTCTCTTTGCCCAACAGCCAGACTCAGCCAGTCCAGAGTTGATATTTCATGTCCTTGGTCCACCATGTTGTCTGAAATAGCCTTTTCTCTGTCTGTGTGTGTGTTCAGGTGAGGGCCTTCCTGCAGGAACCTATGGAGGGCGTGATCCTGGAGACGTTCGGCAGCGGTAATGCCCCTGACAACCGTGCCGACCTGCTGGAGGTGCTGAAGAACGCCACGGACAGGGGTGTGATCATGATCAACTGCACCCAGTGCCTGCGTGGGACTGTGTCCACGTCCTACGCCACGGGCAAGGTAGGCCAGACCACTGGTGTGTACCCACTGGTGTGGGTAGGGCTGTGAGTAGTGTACACGTGAAGGCAATACCTACCCTCAATTGTCCTCAGGTCCTGATAGACGCCGGACTGATCCCTGGCTGTGACATGACCCCAGAGGCTGCACTGTGCAAGCTGTCCTATGTGCTGGCCAGAAAAGAGCTCAGCCTAGAGGCCAAGAAGAAGGTAGGAGTCACAGTCGACACTCGGTAATGGAAGTTGATGGCCAAAATAGCTACTTCACATGGAGGAGATGGAGCATAAAAGTGAAACGCGTGTGAAACTCGTGAATCGTGCTTGACTGTGTATGTTGTCCTTGTGCGGACCTGTACAGATGATAAGCCAGAACCTGCGGGGGGAGATGATCTGTGACATGGAGGGGGCAAAGCTCTCCCTGAGCGACAGCCGCTTCATCCAGGTCATTGCCAAGTCCCTGAGCATCAGCTGCAAGGAGGTGAGGGAGGGCCCGGCCGCCAGATGCCAAGTTACACCCACACACTGGAGGGTGCCTGTCCCTGTCACCGCTCAGATGACAGGGTGACAGTGGCCACCAAACAGGTTTTTCCATCAGGTTCTGCCTTATCTGACAGGACACCTCTCCCACTGAGGCATGACAAACAACTTGTTTCTAAGTTGTTGCCCTGTGGCGAGCGAGACATGTCACGAGCCATCACCTGAGTTGACTCGCCTCTCATGCAAAGTGGATTTCAGAAGTTTTGTTTTGTCAAATCGAATCAAACTTTATTTGAAGTGCATTTTTTTCCCCCCTGGACACACTATGTGGAAAAAAAAAAAAAAGCTAGGACAGAAACACAGGACAGCAGAGAAATGTTCATATCTGTTGATTCCAAACCCTTTGCATCCCCCCCCCCCCCCTCAGGTAATGTCTTCAGGTAATGTCTTCAGGTAATGTCTTCAGGTGATGTGAAGGTAATGCTAACTCTGTCTTCAGGAGCTGGAAGCCATCCGTGATGCCCTCACACCTGCCTTGGCGTGTGCTGCCTCTAAGATCGGAGATGTGGAGGCCTTGGAGGCGATAAGGGAGATGGTGGGCAGCACTGACATCCATAACCACAAACCAACACTCATTTCTAATCCCTGCATCCCATTCCACATTTCAGCATGTATGTTCATTATGGTGATGTTTACTGTACAAAGGCAGGCATATATTAGCTTGCGCTGATGCCACGGAGTTTATATACTTACTTAGACAAATGTATTCGTCGCTTTGGATAAAGGCGTCTGCTGAATGCCATAAATGTAATGTAAGTGTAATATTGCATCATGTCCTTTGAATGGTACAGTATGTGTTTTCCCTGACTGGTTCTACTACATTTACCGACTGAATAGTTCCCCTCAACACCCGACTTCAAATACCCTTTAGGCCTATGTTCCAGTCCCTCTGTGAAGACCTTGTTCCCCTGACCTGCTTGGTGAGAAAGCAACCACATGTTTGGCTTTCTTCTAGGTAACTCAATTAAGACGGAGATGGGTGCTCAAGAATTGTACCACCCTCTTAGTGACTAGTACAGTCGGATGAACCGGTCAGTGCAGTGCGTACCAGCCATGCCTGCTGGGTTACACAGTACAGGAGGTTTCTGACAGAGAGCAAGCTGAGCATGCTCAGATCTACTCTGGCCTCCTTTGTGGTAAACTTGTGACATTTTCCCGGATTATTCCCGGGTTTTTCTATTTTCAGTGACCCACTTTTTTTCATTGGGAAATGATCTTATATTACGGGGATATATATCAATTGAGTAGAGAGATGTTTAAGCTACGCTTTGAATGACATGGTACATCGATTGTAAACAACTGTCACCATTGAGGAAAGTGTGGTCCTCTGTGGCTCAGTTGGTGTAGCATGGCTCTAACAACGCTTAGGTTGTGGGTTTGATTCCTGCTGGGACCATACATACTGAAATATACGCACTCACTGCGATGTAAGTCGCTTTGGATAAAAGCGTCAGCTAAATGGCATATATATTATATTATATATAAAGTGTGCACCTCGTGAATATAGCAGAATATCCACCGCATGGTTTAAATACCTCACAGTCTACCCTGTTGTATGTACAGTCTGTATAGTTTCCATAGGGACGTGGACAGATACTACACAGTGTAACGTTGTGTGATGCTTTCCTTGTGAACAGGGCAGTAACTTGAGTCTTGGCGACTATGATAAACGCACCCCTCTCCACATCGCTTCCTGCGAGGGCCATCTGAAAGTGGTACAGTACCTCCTCAGCCACGGGGCTACCGTATACGCCAAGGACCGCTATGGACACACACCCCTGCACAACGCCGTGCACTTCAGGTAAGACTGAGCCTGGCGTTGAGGCACGGTGTACCAAGACGTCCATCATCATTAGGTTTTTGGCGCTTGCCGTTTGGCGTTGAGGCAGGGTGTGCCATGGGGGGACGGGGGGGGGGGGGGTGGGGCAGTCATTCTGGGATGCACTTCAGGTGAGACTGAGCCTGGCGTTGAGGCAGGCTATACCAAGACGTCCATCATCATTACGTTTTTTGGGGGGACAGGGGCAGCGGCGGGAGGGGTAGTCATTCTGGGATGGGGCCCCTGGTTCGGAGAGGCATTGGAAAGATGGAATTAGGAGGCTTACGGGGCCGTCGGGCATGAGATGTCCTGAGGCACAGTCTCTGCTACAGAAGGTGTTCTTCACTCCTTAAGCTGCCTGTTTTTGCAGAGGGAGCCGTGTGCTCATCACGCAATAATGACATCATTCACAGAGAATTAAGTGGGGCATTTTAAATCCCCTATTGGCCATTAACAGCCTCTTTTTTATTTTTCCATCCCAGTCTTTCGTGGAAAGTGTATGCAAACAGCAGGCGTTGAGAGAGGGGAGGCTCATTAAAGCAGCCAGGGAGTGAGCTAAATGAGAACCATGTCCAGGAGGGGAGTGCTGCCTCTCAGATGGGGGTTGAAGAACAGAGGAGGGATTCTGATGGAGTTTAGAGGCCACCACAACAATTATCTGCTAATTAGGCTAATTGTCGATTGTCTGCCAATAGCGGCAATATTTATTTTTATCCAAATTGTTATTGTTTTCATTGTATTTGTCATTCATTGACATTGCTGTGTGCTCGTAACGTTGCGTAGGGAATAACACGCTCAAGGCCTTTAGTATCATGCTGTGGTGCCTAAGGGTGTTTGTGTGTGTGTGTCTCTGCGTGTGTGTGTGTGTGTCCTTTAACGGTTGTCGGGCAAGCACAAACATGCCCATGTTGTCTTTATACTAAAGGGCAGAGGGATGCAGATCTTCGATTTGTCTGGTCTTGTGCACTTTCGAAATCACTGTTTGGTTGTTAGGCTTGTGACAATGCAGTGATTTAAATAACATCACACATGCCATTTAGTAAGGGTTCTTTGAACCGGGCGTGGAATTTATTTATCACTATTTTGGTATTGCATAGCCACCCACTCCTTTCTTTCAAGAACTGGAATTTAGTTGTAAGGATTAAGCCATTTTGTATTCCTAGTTTCTGCCAAATTCCACAGGGCACTGATTGTTCCTCTTCCTGATGTCCAAATAAGGAAAACGAGGAAACGCGAGCGGTAGAAAAGAAGAGCTAGAGAACTAATAGGGGCGTGTCCTTTGAACCAGTCTTACCAGCCTGCTCCCAGTTTCAGAAGTGATAGATACTGAGACTCCAGCAAAAGGACAAACTTTGTTTTGGCACTGATCCAGGGGCTGATCAGTAACCTAGACTAGAGCTACCTGGAAGCCTGGAAGACCAGCAGTGGAAGCACACTCCCCAACTAACAGATTGGGGTTCATCACGAATGTGACCTCTAAACTCTGGCTTGTTGGAGGGACCGAACTAGTAGCTTTCATTCTTTTATTGTGATCAGGGATATTCAGACCTGGGACGCCAGATGATGGACCTCTACACAATAAATGACATGAATTGATCAATTAACTACAAAGTTAAAACTAAATAATTCCACTAAGTGGAAGTGAGTTGCCCTGCTCTTAACGTTACACGGTCTCAGACTCTATGAAAGTCCCTACTTGCCTTTGATCTTTTATGAACTTCTTTCCTACTACTTCAGTAAGGAGTGGACTCACCTGGATAGGGCTGTGCCTTTTGCCCTTGTCATTCCTGGGAGCTGTTGAACTCTCAGTTTTGACTCCACGCATGGATGGTTAACTGCGGGGGCGTCTTTTTAACTTGTTCCTACTTGTCTCGCCGCAAGTCACCGTGCCACAACGTGTCATTGTAAGCCGAGACAGCCGTAGACTGTACAGTCACCAGTCTGGCATCCAACCATGAGGGATCCTTTTGATTTCACTGGAATTGACAATTGGCTCGTACTGTGTGTGTCTTTTAAGTGTGAGTGATGCACTACAGCAGCTTTAACTTCATATCTCCTTGTGTGTCTTGTTTGTCCCTTATCTGTCTGCCAACCCAGGCACAAGGACGTGGTGCAGCTGCTCAGGAAGACAGGTGCCCACTTCTCCAGGGATGAGATAGAGGATGCTGGGACAGAGCTGTGCAGGTGAGATCACACACCCACCCACACACACACACACCCACCCACCCACCCACACAGTGTGTGTGTATATATATATAGGTACACACACACTCTTTCGTCTTACCCATCCTACATAGTTTGTGCAGGTTGGACCAGTTATCCCAGTGTTACACAGACACTTGGAATGCCCCCTAACAGCATTGCTCTGGACCTCTGCAGTATCCGAACCTCACTTTCACACGGAAATTATCAATGATTAAATTACACTAGGTTAAACTTTATTGTCATCGTGCAGAGTACAAGTACAGAGACAAGGACAACAATGTTGTGCTATCAATGCTAGGCCCTCTTCCACTTTGTAAGAAGAGTGGAGAGCTTTTAAGGCACTGATGAAAGCATTGTGTCTCTTAAAACAAAACAACAAATTCTCAAGCACGAAACAAGTCATGTGTGCTCAGTGTGATATGTGTTGAATTGTAAAACCTGATTTATTGATGGTGCATTTCTGAATGTTTGTGAAGTGGTCCCTTACGTATATGAACTTGTGTTAAACGCACTTGCTACTCCCTGTGTCTATATTCTGTGTGTTAGCATGGCAGCCAATGGTGATTTGGAGGGGCTGGAGATTTGGATTCTGGCGGGGGCAGACCTAGACATGTGTGGCTATGACGGACACAAGCCCATGGGAACGGTGAGTGTTGGGGAGCCTTTCTACCCCCCCCTAGAACATCTATGGTAAAAGGAAACCAGTCTAAAACTGCTATTAATTGATCAGACAATAAGACTAACATTGGGTTAATTTGGGTCTGTCTGTCTGTCTGTCTGTCTGTCTGTCTGTCTCTCTCTCAGGCTCGGGCTGCAGGGAAGACAGAGGTGATTGAGTTCTTAAAGCAGGTCACTAGTGCCAAACCTCAGGTAAGAGCAGAGTGAGGAGAACAATTGTGGTAGAATACGGACTTACTTTCAAACTTCACAGTGTGTCCTAATGGCTTTGTCCTGTGTTTGTTTCCAGCCTCTGTTTGATATTTGTGATGAGAATGATGAATTTGATGATGATGATGAGGTAACTTTTGTGGATGTGTGTGTTTTCACCTTGCATGGCAAGAACTAGCCCTTTTGACTCCCATGTGTTTGGTGTTCTCATTTTACATACGGTGATGTCTTGTATTTCCATGTGACCAGTTTTGAGTATCCACTGAAATAGCTTTACTTGATTGGAACTCTTTAAGCAGACAAAATAGGTGTTTCCCAAAATGGCTGCCTGGTTGAGTTGTCTGTAGTATTCCTTAGTGCATGAACATTTGCCCTAATCATGTTCAAGCCTGTGAACCCTATTGAAGACCTGCGACAAACCGATTATTCTAAGATGTGTGTTTGACTGGCAGCAGAGACTGCACAAAGCATCCCTATGAAGTGGCCAGCCACCACTGGTCTAGAGCCTGACTCTTTCTTCTTGTGTTTCAGAACGGAATTGAGTTCTCTGCTGCTCCGACAGGATCCTGAAGATGATGACGCCCCTCAACACACTTGGACACTTCGTCTCTTTTTAAGCACACAGTCCTTCCCCCCATCACTCTCTTCGTTTCTCATTCTCAATCCCAATCTCTGGATATCTGCATAAGATTACAGATAGACGACATATTTTACATGGAAGTTCATCTTAGTCATATAGAGTTGACATACTGTATCTCTGTCCCTGCTGATAACAGTTATAGAACTGTTTACCTCACCGTCCCTTGACACCACTAATAGCACAACATTGAATGTTACGTTGTATGCGTTGGATGCACTGTGCCTATAGTACTAAATGTTTGTTTTTATTTTGTATATGCAGTGTTATCAGTCTTAATTGGAAGCACAGTGTAGAATGACACACGTTATTTATTGAGCACTATTCATAAATCACTACAGTATCGTGACATTTATTCTTGTAGGAAAAAAAAAAAAAAGAAACAAACAAAAAAAAACTGACTCCCTAGAAGGCCGTGGTTCCTCAGGTGTGTTCCGCAGCCTATATATATATATATCCCCCACCTCAGTCTAAATACACAGTTTCCTGTTTTGTAATACCAGGAGAACCACATCCACCAATCTATCTTGTTTACTTTAATCCCACGGTTTTTACGAAGGTCAATCTGGAATTCAGACTGTCATGTCTTTCATAGTAGGATTTCTGAACCTCTCCTGTCCTCCTTTCTTTCTACCGTCTTCTCTGCTGGAGTCTACGCTCGCCAAGGTTGAGAAACTAATGACATATTTGCTGGGCATCATTACAGTTGTATAGCAACAGTTTATCAGTGTTAAACCCCTCCACTCTAGATAACCACTGTCAGTGAAGTCTGTAACATTTCTATAGGTCAATCCTCGTCATTGTTTCTGTCAAGCATTTTTGTCATGCTGTATTACCTAAAGGGGAAGACCATTACCATTACTCTTGCTGGGGTTTCCTTTACCTTACCCTTTTGTGATTTAAAATGTCAATGCAGCTGAAGAACACAGATTATTATTTAGAGAATTTGTCAATTTAGAGCCAGTTCTTATGAACATACAGTACTGTATGTCCTACAGTAACAAATCGTCTCATAACAAAGCATGTCAATGTGTATTTCATTTCTCTGTTATTTTTGTGTAGTTTTAGTCATCAATGTTTTTTGTGACCTGCTGTATGAAAAGAGAGGTAGAGAAATTGTCTGATGATTCTTGTAGGAACTTTTTAAAAACACAAAAGGTTTAATAAAACACAACTGTATCAAACGTCTGTCTCCTGTTATAATGGTGGGCAGTGTAACTTGCCTTTCACGATTTATTCTCTGTTGTAGACTAGCACACATGCACATTTCAAAGACAGTTTTCGGCAAAGGTTGCCTCAGTGTGAATTTCATGAGGTGGTAATGCTATCCATATAAATGAGAGTATTTGTCTTCTATTGTTGGAGGTCATTTTCATTAGTTTGCTGAAATCCCTCAATGCATTCTCTAAAGGAAATCAATGAATGATAAGGGGTTGAAGCAACACTGCACACATTCTACACAGACACAACCATACCCAGCCAATTAGACTGATAGGACCTCCCCCTGATGGAACAGCATGGGGGAGAATTGTTTGTTTGTGTGTGTGTGTGTATGTGTGTTTGTTTATATTTCACTTGTTTGAATATGTTTTGATTATGCGTAAAGAATAATAATCATATGAATCCATAATCTCTCTGAAAGAATAACCAAAAAAATCAGCTTCCTAGATTTGAATATTGCAGACATGATTGAGATTCTTAATCGATTTTTTTTATTGTATTTTTATACTCATGTTGACGTGGTTGATCTGTTGCTCAAAAAGAATTTTGGAAGATGAAGAAATATCCATGACCAGACCAACAGGCTGGATTAGAATCACCTGCATAGCCTAGTGTGGGCCTGGTGTAGAATGCATAACTGATTGCACTTGCCATCGTCATTAGGGCGGCTGTCAGGCAGTGCTTCGTGTCGTGTGGAACCCAGCTCAGCCGGTCGGACCTGCATGGTCTTCATTCCTCGCTGAATGAAAGGCTTGTATGAACCTACCCCCCAAAACACTATATAAAGAGCTCTAGCTCACTGAAGTCACACAACTTAGGCACGGACCGCACAGAAGAATCCTCCGCACACGGTAAGCCAACACTGACATTATTGATAGGGCCTATAGACTATAAGTTTAGCCAATCCATTAGCCAATCAATTAACACTGTGCAGGTTGCCAAAACGTTTTAAACTGACGTATTGTTTTTGTGTATTATTGTTGTCAGTGGTAAATGTGAAAGCGAAAACAAATGTTTGAAAATCTAATGTTGCTGTTGTCTTGTCTTGTTAATGTCAGTAGAGGATAGAAGACTGAAAGTGGTCACCAGAAGACGTCGTGCGTGTAGTTTGGTCTCTCTGGTGCAGTGGTTCTTAACAGTTCAACAGTTCTTTGCAAAAATTGTGAAATGTTTAGGACCACTTGACCAGGCGGACAAATACTTCTGCCAAAGCAGTGGAGTATAGGCTTGAAGTCTCTCTCTCTCTCTCTCTCTCTCTCTTTCTCTCTCTCTCTCTCTCTCTCTCTCATGCCCCCTTGTGTTATAATGTCAATGCCTATAAAGATGAGGTCAAGCATTTCTTTATTCACATGGCTGTTACTGTTGTACTTACATAATGTTACTTACATAACTTACAAAAATGTTTTTTTTCCTGCACAATTTTTATTTTCTTGTTTTTACGAATTAAAATGTACGGAGCCCCCCTGGGGTCACATGAAAAACAAATCGATGTGTGAATCCGTACTCTCAGTTTAGAAATCCGTGTGCACGAATTACTAATCTGTGCCCTGAGATTCATAATCTGTACCCACGAATTACAAATCCATGCCGTCGGATTTATAAACTGTGCCCTCAGATTCATGATTTGTAATTTTTGGGTACAGATTATGAATCTGAGGGCACCGATTAGTAATTCGTGCGCGATTTTCTTTTCGATTTTTTTTTTCTACCATGTGACCCCAGGGCGGCTCCGTAAAAATGTGTCAATGTAGTGTCATGCATAATGTCAGTTAGACAGTTCCTGAAGTCCGGACGAACTGCGCCTCGGGCATGTTCGCTGTCCATGGTCCTGAAGAGACCTTGCCAATAGGGGAAGTGGACTAGCCTTTTGTGGTCCCGGGTAAGGGCAATTGTATGTGATTGTTTTAGAGGCAGATTGTCATGAATACCATTTTGATTGCAAATAGATTTAAAACTTTTTTTTATTTTATACATTTCATGCACTGGTGTTTTTCTTTAGGATAATGCCAAAATAATCAAATCTGACACAGCTGGGCATAATCCAAAAGTTTCCAAGGGATGAACATTTGCTTTGTTGTTGCATAAATCATTCATTAAAGCGCCATCCTCAGATTATTTTTTCCATCCAAGACGTCTCTTTCCTTCCTTTGATCTCAGCGTGCGCCAACATTACCAATATTTGCTCAACGTTTCTCACAAACCCTATGCAAGACTGGTGAAGGTTAGTGAGTGGGGTAAGATATTGGAACAGTGTTAATGAGATGCCCAGGGGGATTTCCCTACATGCGCAAGGGCGGCAGATGTAGGGGATGTCCCATGGGACCCGGTCCTTGGAATTTCATCAGCGGTCGGGGGTGACCCAAACCTTCTCCAGTGGGGAACTGGGTGGTGGACGTGGTAAATCACCTTTACTACGGGTGTAATTATCGGTCCCTGTGAATCCTTTAAAAAGTGTGTGTGTGTATGTGTGTGTGTGTGTGTGTATGTGTGTTGCTACAGGGCCAGGTGTAAGGACAGGGCACATGATCGATGCAGCATTTTTCACAAAGTCATGAAGTGATTATGACGGTACCTTGACTCTTGATGCCACTTTGAAGCCATGTGGGTACACATTGTGTATTCTGCTCTGCCATATAATGATGAGAGGAAATAATCTAAAATCAGACTTGAAAACAATTAGTGAGAAATTGATTTAAGAAAAACTGGCTGCTTATCTAAAACGAGGTCCTCTGTGTACACTAGATAAGATTTTTATTAAGAGACCTATAACAGACATTATCGACTTCATTAACATTGCAGTTCAAAATGTAAAAATAACACGTCGCATTATGTCTGTTTACATAGGCCTATTCCAATTTGATAGAATGCAGTGTTGCATGTAGCATATTATTAGCCTGCCCAAGGAGTGAAATCAAATGCTTGGTTTAACAGATCTCAGAGCAGAGGTTAGCCAACACCAATTAGGCTACCTTATACGATATAAGGTAAACGCCGGCTTATTTAAAAGACGTGGACTTGGAGGTAATCCTTTGAGTGGAGCCTCCGGCAAGTCGGCAGCAACGACTGACTGACGGGAATTGTGAGACTGGGCGAGTGAGTGAGCGAGAGAGGGAGGAGGAGGGATGTAGAGGGAGTGAGGAACTGCAAAAGGTGGTGCTCCTAGGCGCATGTGATTTCATTCCGGGACCTGCGATGCTGAAAGATCAGGCGTGCTGTGAACAGTCCGAGGTTGGGTAAAAAAAGTGTTCAACTGGATGTAAATCGTATGGATTATGGATTGTAACGGTTTTTTGTCTTGTTGGACTACTGGTCACCGGAGATATCATTTTACGCAATTGTTGGGCATTGAGCGGATTGGCCATGGAGAGACAGTGAGCTCTCTCTGAGTGATTATAGTTGGACGTCCGGAATACCTTTTTGGTTTGAAATAATGCGATGTTTTGGGGTCTGTGAAAAACATTAATGAAACGGCAATGAAAATCCAAATATAGATGCCAACTCGGTAACCCAGAGCGTGGAATTTTACATTTCCCTCATGGCTTTACCAAACTCCTCGGGGTCCTCCGGGGCTGGCAAGCCCAACCCCAGTCTCATAGATCTGGGTACATTTTTCGTAGACTCCGATATCATATTTGGATTTACCAGTCATCTTCTGAGGAGAAAAGCAAAGGTGAGTGCACCGTAAGACAATACCTGAAACATAGCCTAATACTCAAACATACAATTCAAAATGTTCCATCACTTCTTTCCTTCGGCTAATTAAAGACGATTACTTTAATGATTGAATGAAAAGGATAATATAATTGATCAATAACGAGTCATTCATCATGTTAAGGTAGCCGACACAATTTCAATTCTCTTAGACCCTGCACGTTATAGCCTATAGGCTATCAACCTGACGTCCGCTATTCAGCACCAAGAACAGCTCACTTTGACAGTACGCTGCGCTCTTAAGAAATCCTCTAACCAAGTAACGTAGTATAGTTTAAGCAAGTATGGAGCAGAAAGGAGGATAGTTTTCGGTCCCTAACACTCATTAGGCTTCACTCAATTAACTGCTGCGCTATTCGATGTGCGCTCTCCCGTTCGAACCAACGGAGCAGGGATGGCCAAAAAATAAGACCCGAAATGGGGACAACACGAAGTCGCAGGCAAGGGCCAGTAACGACAGACTTAATTTCTCACTCTCACAGTCAAACTGTTCATTTGACAGACTTAATTTCCCTCTCTCACAGTCAAACTGTTCACTTGGCATAAATTATGCTTCTTCGCAGTGAGAGCCACAAAAAGTGTAAGAATAATTAATTCGACTGATTCCGAAGATGAAATATGGCAACAAAGGACACCTACTTCAAGGACTTCAAGTTGGGTGGTGAATTAATATTTTTCTTAAAGATTAAAGCATACATAATAGCCCAATAAAACGAATGAATAAATGTAATGAATCATGTTGAAGGAAAAACGTTTATTCCTAGATGATGTTATCAATGAGGCTGCATTAGGCTACACACACTTATTGTCTGTGTGTCTTATAACAAGATTAAGACCTTGGCCGTTCCACCAACCATTCGTCACAAAGATTATTTTTATTTTTATTTTTTTATTCTAATATAGAATATAGATAATAGGCTAGTTATTATATTCTGAAGGCTTCTCTCAATTACTGTAAACCTTATTTATTGACCTCATTCTGGTAATGTTAACCCCGTCAGGTCGCCTATAATTTGCTACCAGTTGCGCTGCCATGCGTAAATCTAGTTCCCCACACAGACAAAAGACTGCAACTGGGTCATGTGAGGATAGGGAAAAAATTATGTCGTTTCAAATTCAGAAATCGAAGCATGTGGCCACAGTCGCTTACATCATCAACATCAAATATTTAAAGTTTATCAATTAAATATTTAACCTGGCCCCCATTTTTGGGGAAATTCTGTAGTCTCTATATTCACCGCAGGATGGCGCCAAGAGGACAGGGACGGGAGAGCTTGCATTGACTGCTAAGGCATGGCAAAAGGGGAGGCAATAGTGGCTTTACCCGACTTGGTTGGAACTAACAGCATTGTCTGCACTTGTGTTCCAATAGCTTGTGTAACTTATTAAAAACTGCTTAAAACATTGCAGATCCTAAATCCAGTTACCTGTTTTAAATGGAAATTACATTGGGTTTTAGAAAGTAGCCCACTTTTTGCATTGGTAAAAGCAGCCATGTATTTTAGCTTTACCAGCAGATAAAAAGCAATATTATATAGCCTCCTATATTGCCCTGTATGGCCCATGCACTAACTGTCCACAGTCTCCTGCCGTGCGCCAAAAAGTTTTCCTAAAGTTTTCTTGAGAACACACCCATTTTAAAAGAGTGGATTACCGCCCCCCGTGCGCACAGAGTACCAAAACTTCACCTCTCTCAGTTTGTTCCGTCATGGGACAGATCCAGTGCGGAACACAGCGATGGTCTACTAGTCTACTCTCTGATAGAAGTGGTAGCCAGCAGTGTTATACGAAAGTGACAGGTGCATATGGCTTGATACAGCAGCTTACAAATCCGCATATCTTTTAACTATTAGTTGTATGTGAAACACACCAGTGATACCCAGACCTAGAAGAATGAACTCATTTTGGGGGAATCAAAGTCATGGACAGGACCCTGACAACCGCAGGTTTACTGTAAGTGTTCTGAGATTTTAATGAACACCTGTCTCTGCACACCTTTACGTTTTGGAACGCATTTGTTGCCAGGAAAGTAGGCTACCATACCAGGGCAGAGTGATTGTGCTCATGTATTCATAGCGTATTGACATTTATACAGGTTGTCAAGGTATTCAACAAACAAGTCCCGATAAGTAGGTAGCTGCGCTACAGGTTGATTCCCACAGTTTGTTGATCTGCAGTTTTTCCTACCTGGTTCAACTTTTAACAACGTCTTCTTTTCATGGCGAAGGTGGAAGGTTGTCCCAGTGGAGAGTCGCCGTTCGCACTCGATCTAAACCCCAGGAAAAGACTTCACTCAGCGGAGGACGCGCGGTGCAGCAGCCGACCACCCCCCGAGGGCGCAGGGTCGGTGACCGTCTCAGAGTCGGAGAGAAGGGACGGAAAGGGGAGCTTTTGCCAACAATGTCAGATTAAAGTTGCAGAGCTGAAGAAGCAAGCGCTAGCCTTGACAGACCCAAGTTCACTAAAGGTTTGTGAAGCACTTTACCCTATTTGGAGTCTCCAATTCTGGTGTCATTAATTAATTAATGCAAAATAACAGATCGTTATGAACATTAATTTAGTGTATCGTCTTGAAGTGAGAACACAATGACAATTGATATATACTGTGGTAAGGCTTTTTAATTAATTCTTATAACACATATATAACCTCAAGAAAAACTCTTGGCCCCTATGGAAGGTGTGATGAGTCCAGGAAGGTGGGTGTTTTGTGGGGGAAGTTTATTATTCCTTGAGTGTGCTTAAATGAGGCAGGCAGTAGTGGGAGATGTGTGTGCTTGTTGACCCCATGCTCTGTTAGCGTAACAGGGATGGGCTCCCTTGGTTGGTTTCACTCATGTACAGACGGGGATATAGGGGCACACAGATGGGACGGTATGAAAAGTAGAAAGGGAGGGTGACCACTCTTCCCCCCCACTGCAGCCAGCAGTGGTACGGAGTGATTCTGCCTGAGTCATGATAACTTGTGCCCGGGCGAACATCGCTATGTGGGCCCTATCACTGGCACCTCGCTGATGGTGGTGGATTTGTGCCCATAGTGCAATGTGAACAACAAAACAGAATGACACATGCATGGCAGTGAGACTGAAGAGACAGAGAGCTCTGTGGCCTCAGCTTGGCATGTAGCCACTCAGTCTGTGGGCCTGTAACTCCCCCTACCAGTGTATTTTAGACCTGCAGTTGTTCTTTGGCTGTGTGATTGGTGATCCCATCTGTAAGCCTCCTCTTCTGTGGAGACAGAAGACACGAAAAGCGGTGGGTTTTATGATTCGGATGATCACGTCCCCATCTTCCTGAGAAGTCTTTAGCTTCTCTTCTCTTCTCACAGCCACACACTGTTTATCAACATGAAAACTCAGCGGTCTGAGACTGAAAGGTCTTTGGAAGTGGCCCATTGTTTTGCAAAACAATGCTTATCTCTTTATTTTGCTGTCGGCGAGAGGGGGGGGGGGGGGGGGGGGGTTGGGGCGGTGGGGGGGGGGGAATAAGTGAACTGCTAGCGGCAGAGTCTGAGGAGGAAGTTAAGTCCCAGTTGACCTTCGCCATGCATTGAAAGTGTTCCTGTATGGCTCGCCTCACAATTCCCACCGCTGTTAAATATAGGCCCTCAGACTTGTGTTGTTGTCGCTGGCTGAGTTTGCCCCAGGGTTCCTTCTCCTTTGTTGTCGTGTTGGAGGGAAGGTCTCTGCTTAGCTTGGATTACAAACCCCTCAAGCCTCTTCCAAGGCTCTTCATCACCTTCATTTCATATGAGATCAGGGAGAGAGACAAGGAGAACTTGTTGGTGGACTTTGTTGAACTGTCCCATTCTGAGTGTTCTGCATGTGTGGTCTAGTGCGGGGGATGGTAGGCGGCCTAAACCATATCAGATCTATATTCATGTGTCAGGTGAGTACCCCCCCCCCCCCCCCCCCCGCACCCCCATATACACTATTTCCCCACCTGGTGTGGTCCTCCCCAGGTGTGGAGGGTTTGGAGGGGTGGGGGGGGTCGACCCCCCCCTCCCATTATGCACATGTTGATGGCTAAATTGGGGCCTAATGCTGAGGTGATCAACAGCCATGGCAGGGCGCTCTTGTTGTGGTGGGTTCATGGTATCCATTTCTCCAGCTGCAGGAGAAAGGGCCCTATTGTCCCAGAGGGCCCGTGTTGCCCACCTGGAGGGTCGGGGTGAATGTGGCCGTGGATGGATCGCTACCAAAAATGGGAAAATAGGGCCAGTGTGACCAGTGTAGTGGAAGATCTTGGGATGTTGGTGCCAGTGGCATCAGAGACACACAGTTGTGCGGTACCTGTGGTCGTGGATGGGTGTTGTGTCTGAGATTATCCTGGGAAAACGAGAGCAGAGACTGTTTATGTGAGGTCTGCCTCCCCTCCTCCTCTCTCCCTCCACCATCCGCTTGCCGTCCGATGTTTGTGATGAGGAAGTCAGCCTGCTCCCCAGACAACCCCCCCCCCCCCCCCGCCTCCCCCCTTGAGTAGACTTATTGTTTGAATACAGTAGCAGCTAACAGCTACATCCAAGGAAGAATGAGCGTTTTGTTTTGCTGAAACCTACCGTACGAGAGTAAGAGTTGAGTTCACTGGGAAATGGTTGGTGAACTGAAATGCCACAGGGGCTGCTTTCGTGTTTTCCTGGTTTTGTCCTGCAAAGAACCCTCTCAGGTCTCCCTATAGAGAGGGGGTGACTGACAGGGGCCTGGGGAGATTGAGAGAGAGCTCCTGTTCTACACAGTGTACTGCACTGACCTCTTAGAGTCTCTGTGCAGCAGCAGCAGGCTGGCTCCCCGCTGGTGGAACCAGCTTCCCACTGATGTCAGGACTGCAGAGTCACTACCTATCGTCCGCCGTAGATTGAAGACCCATCTCTTCAGGCTACACATCTTAACTGTCCCTCCTAAAGACCTCTTCATCCCCACTACCCCCCTGTACAAGTTTCTCTACTGTAAATAAGTTAAGAAAAAAAAGAAAAAAAAAGAAATTATTCCTTCTTCTAGCGTTGTGACTGCCAATAGCCCCTGGTCCTAGCATAGATTACTTTTTCTCATGATGACTGATGGATAGATGGTTCACTTTACTTAGACAAATGTGTTTGTTGTAAGTCGCTTTGGATAAAGGCGTCTGCTAAGTGCCATAAATGTAAATAAGCAGGCCACTGGCTTCGTGTCAACCAGGGGCAGCTCAGGAGTAGACCCACCATCAGCACACTCCAGCTGGGCTGGGGGGACAGAGTTGCTGCAGTACTTGAAGTGAGGTGTTGTCAGGGGAAACACAGGGTCAGCGTTGGAACAATGAAGGTGACGGATGATTTCTTTATGGTCTGCTGCAGCCTGCACGTTCGCTGGCAGCAATTAGTATTTTTTCACGCTCGCTGCCTTTAAGTGCCTGTCTCATTTTCAGAGGGGCAGTTTTCGTGTCTCTGTGTCTTTTGCTTTAATATTTATCGCTGGCGTTCTGCTTTGTCTGACATCACCGATACCTCTTCACTTCACTTAATGCAGCACAGCGCGTAATGCATGCCTCTCTTAATACAGTACCTGGAGCCTCAACCCAGAGTAGGGCTAAAGCTTAACTCTGCCAAGTTTTGTCCTTGAGGTAGA
Organism: Argentina silus; assembly: GCF_951799395.1. NCBI lineage: Eukaryota > Metazoa > Chordata > Actinopteri > Argentiniformes > Argentinidae > Argentina > Argentina silus. The sequence goes on from NC_139667.1 coordinate 4,429,465, forward strand.
ATAGAATACAGTGACTCTGGCTCACATCAACCAGACATACTTAGACAGCAGACATTCTAAAAAATCCCGGAGAAAATTCCCTTTCCTACCCTTTACAGATGCACAGAGGCACGAGGAGACATTGAGGTTCTGCAGACTTGGTTCTCACCCCAATCAAAGGCATTCACCCGGCTAACCCATTTGATTCATATAATTAAAACCTAACAAGCAACTTCAATGCTTAATCGCAGACAGTCTGGATGCAGCAGAAATTATACACTTTATTTCATGTGGCTGGACATGAAGGCAAGGCGAGATATGATAGGGGGAAAGATGATCACTTAAAGGCTAACCTCAGGTTCAAAGCAACCAATTACCCCTCTACGGTAATCAGAGGATCTGTCAGCACTCATCAGTTCTATAGAGAGACCATACACCTGGCTCAGATCCACCTCCATTTAATGACTGATACCTCCCCCCCTTCGTACGGTTTGGACCTGAAAGGGTTACTCAATATTTTGGCCTCACTCTGTGATGAATTGGGAGGAGGATGGCGTATTTGTCTGCACTGTCAACCACCTCATGAAAAAGTTAAGAGGCTGTCAATGACAACAATGGGCTATTCCATTTCTATAGGCCCTAAAGCCTGACGTTATTGTGACCTGTAAGGGCTTTAATTCCTCACCCATGGCCAGGCAAACGCAGCTGAAGCTCTAGGTCGTGGTTTAGACAACAGACTGACACTTGATATCGTAGTTGAAACGAATATCCTACCCCTGAGTATCACCCAAGAAATAACTCAGCAGAGGAGAAAAAATGATTCAAAGAATCCATCCCCTCAAGCTCTATATCATCCCTGAAGCTCTACTGTATCATAAAATGTACAAACAAAACATTTCCCTGAGAAACTTTGCTGCGTGGTCTCCTCCAGAGTCAATATATGTTCGCTGCATTGCAAAAACAATATGCAAACAATATATTCACGCTGCGCTGATGGCTGGAGGTTAGGGTTAGGGTTAGGGTTAGGTCTTGTGTTGTGTTGTGGTTGTAGCTAGGGGTACAGGTCAATGATATGAGCCCCATAGCTAACACCCCCACCGAAGTGCTCATGAATGTATGCAGAGTGGGCTTCATGAGCTGCCATGGTACACCATGAATGATTAACAAACAGAGAATGCTCTGCGGGGGTTAGCGGACTTGGATTAAGTTGAGCAGTTGGAGGTAGAGGTCAGTAGCAGGCAGACCTTTGCCCTTTGGCCTCAGGTCACGGAGGGAAACCAGGTTCAGAGCCCCGGGCCAGTGAGTGAGCATAGGTGGAATGAAGAAGGCATTGTGGAGTGGTGGTGAATAAAGTGTTTTATTGGTGTTTGCAGACAATGACTGAACAGGGTGAATCACATACTTTGTGTGTACTGAAGGGGTGTACAAACAGCTAGTCTGTGGGCAGTATGTATCTTGGCATTGCTTATCAGTTTAGTTTCTTGTACCATTTCATAACTTGGAATATTTTGTCATATATATCTGCTCCACCATTATTGTCTGAATAAGTGTTTTTATGTATGTTTTACTTACTTTACCTGTTGCGGGGAGATATATTGACATTCAACCAATCATTCTGCAATGATCTTCCCTGGCCACTAGGGACTTGAGTGCTTGACTGCTGAAAAGAAACCTTTGCTGTCCATGTACAACTATGCTTCTTTATAATTGGCATTTTGTTAATAATTTTTTACATTTTCTACCCATGGATTATTTTTGAAACAGAAACAATGACGAAGGGGTTAAATTAATTTCAGCCAAGTAATTGTCACACATATTTGTGTTTCCTGATGTAAGGCACCAAAGGAAATTACTTAATCTTGCAACATTCAGCAAATGCTTCCTGCCCCGAGATGTGTGCCATTGTATGAGATGCGTTTGTATTTGTGTTTGTTTATAATTCCGTCTTTTTGTCTGTGTTTGTATACATGTATTAATTGTGTGTGTGTGTGAGTGTGTGTGTGTGTGTAGTGTGTGCGTGTGTGCGTGTGTGCGTGTGTGTGTGTGTGTATGTGTGTGTGTGTGTGTGTGTGTGTATGTGTGTGTGTGTGCCTGTGCGTCTGTGGTTTTAGTTTTTGGGATTTTGTGTATCCCAAAACATAGTTCAGCGTAGTGCATCTTTGGCCTCAGGTACACTTTTCTAAGTGTGTGTAAAGGTCCCACAAAGGAGTTTTTGGTTGCCACTGACAACGACCCCATCTGGCCTACTGGCATAGATGCATTAGCACCTCCGTCGCCCCTGGTGATTAAGAGCTTCCTCAACCATATTCTATCCTCAACTGTCTATTCAGCTGTGAGCTGACAGGGTCAAGGCTCAGCATGCATCCACCGAAAACAAAACTTTGAAGAGTATGAAGCCAAGCCTCTGCCCCCACATATGAATATAAAACTTTTGGGAACATATTCTGGTTGGAGGGGAGGGGGAGGGCGGGGGTTACCTGTCTTTCCCTCTACCTTTGTTGATTGACCTCTGACCCTGCTGTCAGCTCTCCCACTGTTACTGAGGGATAGGGTTTCAGAAGCCAACCTGGGCTAGAACAGGTGTATGCTGCCAGGCATGCCATAGGGGGGCTGTGGACAGACAGGACAGAGTGATGGACGGATGAAGGGAGGGAGGGAGGGACTGTCTGTGGGAGCAGCACAGTGAGACTCTCCCCTGGTCATGAAACCTAAGCCGGGGGAAGGATAAAAACAAAGCATGACCACATTACTCTATTCACTTGTAATCACATGAACTTTCAGCTTTGGGTCATCATGAGGAGGCAGCTGGAGGGGGGGGGGGGTTGAGGTCCCACCCTACAAAGCCTGCTGAGGGAGAGCCCTCCCTGGGGAGGGAGGCATGGGGTGGCCCCTTGGACGGTCTGCATCCGCCCCGGGAGGCTGGTGCTGGACTGTGCTTTATGGCATGTATGCTGTATTAAACTGCAGAGTAATAATCGGATGTCAAGCGGCGGAGGGGACGCTGGCATCAATCACGGCCCGGCCCTGCTGCATCTGGGTGCCTCAGCAGGGTAGAGCCGGAGCAAAGGACAGACTCATCCCTCCCTGCCTCATACCTCCTGCCCAGACACCCCTCTGTGTGTTCTCCATTGTTCTGTACCTGTAATAGGTTGGCTGGCGTCCACAGTGTTATCACATTCTCATCCGTTCTCTAAGCGACAGTGTTTATGAGTATTGTAGCGAGGATAGTGTCTGGATGAGAGAGAGAGAGAGAGAGAGAGAGAGAGAAATAACGTGTTGAGAACCCCCCCCCCCCCTCTCTCCTCCCTCTCCACCCCTCCCCCACCCCCCCACACCCCCCCCCACTCCCTCCACTCCGTCCACTCCACTCCCCCCCCCCCCCCCCCCCCCCCCCCCCGCCCCTCCTGATTCTATTCCAGTCTGGCAACAACAAGAGGAAACTGCCAATGCGCTGCAGGGCGGGGCACAGGAAACAGGCTTCGAGGGGGAGTAGGTAGTGTGGTTGGTCTAGTAGCACAGAGCGTGGAGGAGGCTGACGCTCATCACTTGTCATCGCGGGGGGAAGGGGAGGGAGAGGGGAGGAATCTGTTGGAGGACACGCAGGAATGTCTCCACCTGGAATATCTGCCATTCCTCCCCTCTGCGCTCGGCTCCAAGCTGCTCCGGAGTCTGGAGCAGCCTGGCTTTGGACAAGACGAGACAGGAACCCTCCTGACTGCAGCTCCTCTGCAGACAGATGCAGGTTGACTTTATATGGTCAGGAACACAAGCGTGCTCCACTCTGACCATCTGGCACCGTATCTTGATGCTGTTGCATGCCAGCTGCATGCCACAGGATGGAGGGGGACTCCAGATGTTTCTCCCACTTACCTGTCGAGGGAGGAGTGGGGGAGTGATGGAGTGGGGGAGGGCAGCTCAGTGCCTGGGAGATGGGCGTGATAGGTACGGCTTTAGTGGTAATAAGCTATTGTTCAGCGATTCACAGGTTCAGGATTGTCCACAGAAGAAAGACAAGGAAGCTCCACCTGTTGTCTCCTTCGCTCACTCAACACAGCGGCGTCAGTCCAACCCAGAGAGCTCTTGTAACTACAGCTGACGTGATGATAAACATGCAGACTGTTTGCGTCACAACAAATATTCAATGTATGTCATGGCCCTGTTACCTCTATAGGTTAACCTGCCTGAGTTGAGAAAGGCTTAGAAAGAATCTATTGAGCAGAGGCATTGAGTAATAAGGGGAAAAAGCTCCCTATGGGTAGAGACATATGGCTTTTGTGTTGTTCAGTGTTGGCTTGTTTGAACAGTCAACACCATACATTATAGCACTTTTCTCAATCAGTTTGCTCCTGTTTGGTGAAGGATCATGGGCTGAAATACCCCGGACCGAAGTGAAACAATAGAATGGCGGTCCTGGTTGACAGGGCGATGTGTAACATAGCAGAGCAGTGGTGTACAGAGCCAGAGCAGGAGAGCAGCAGGACATTAGGAGAAACGTCAATGTGGAAAGGACATGAACACAACAAAGAAGTGTGATTGTGTAAATAAATCAGCATGACAGGCTCATGAGTTGTGTGTGGGTGTGTGGGTGTGTGTGTGTGTGTGTGTGTGTGTGTGTGTGTGTGTGCGTGCTGTCACAGTGCCCTGCTGCTTGGTTTCCAGATGACATAATGAACTAAGATGTCAGCAGCACCAATAGCCTAGCTGTCAGCAGCGCCTCACTGAAGCTGATTCAGAGTATTGGAAAAACAGAATTGTTGAGATCGGTTTCCAAGGCGATACCCAGAGACGAGGGCTTCATAAAGCACTGTGAGTTAACAACAAGCCTCGATAGCCGATAGCAGACAAATCAACAGCCTCACAGCAACGTCCTGATAGAGAACGCCAGCCTTGTGTGTCCTCGCCAAGACGGATTTGCAGTCAACAAACTCTCCAGCCTCTCTGGGCGCGCCTTCCCTCCTCAGAACAAACACAGCATCACTCTGGGCATCGTGGGTAATCTGGACTTGACATTGCCATGTTTGTTTTCCCTCCTCAGCTCAACTGGACATCTGTTTATGGAGCTCCTCTTTGTGTCACTGACTCACCTGCCAAATCTACTGACAGCCCTGTTTGGCAATCTTTATCCTGTGTGAGTGTGTGTGTGTGTGTGTGTGTGCGTGTGTGTGTGTGTGTGTGTGTGCGTGTGTGTGCGAGCGTGTGCATTTGCACGTGTGTGTGTGTGTGTGTGTGTATGTGTGCATGCACGTACGTGTAAGTGTGTTTATGCAAGTGTGCGTGTGTGTGTGTGTGTGTGTGTGCGTGCGTGCATGCGTGCAAGTGTCCGTGTAAGTATGTGTGTAAGTGTGTGTTAGTGTGTGTGTCGATGGTTGTGTTAGTTTACCTCTTTGGTATACACTGGCTTATTTCTGCATTGTTGGGAGCTCACCCTGATATATGGTGCTCCATAAATCTGGACGCTGCGTAAGAATGCCAGTCAAAGTTCACGCTGCTGCTCATTTCATGGTTGAGTGTGCCGCTCCATGAGCAGCGATGACTGTGTACTGTATGTGGATGTAAGTGTCCACCTGTGTGTGTGCTAGGGGGGGGAAAGAAAGAGATGGAATGTGTTTGAAAGCATATTATAAAGCCTCACACTTTGCTGGGTATGGAGGGCACCTATTCATCATCAGAATCATCTTTTCACACTGAGAAACCACCTATAGGCCATTAGGCGTATTGAACATATAAAGTTAACTGCTACCCGTTTATGGTAGCGCTACCACAATGATGTCCATGCTACTGTTGTACCGTAGAACTCGACAGACTTCTCTGTCCGTGGCCACTCTTTGACCCTGAGTCCCTGACTGCACTGGCTGGACATGGGTGTGTGCTGTGTGAAGGGAATACAAACAGGGTCTCCGCCTGCCTG
>NC_139667.1:4440351-4462851 GCF_951799395.1 Argentina silus
GGCCTTCAAAGCTCCCTGCTCGCCCAGCTCTACCCACAAGATATTGACATTGCTCCTCCGCTGACCCCCCCCCCCATGTTGGCCTTGGGTCCCCATATAGCCACACCTATAGCTTTCATCTGTCTTCTCTTCTCTTCTCTTCTCTTCTCTTCTCTTCTCTTCTCTTCTCTTCTCTTCTCTCCTCCTTCTCTTCTCTTCTCTCCTTCTCTTCTCTTCTCTTCTCTTCTCTTCTCTCCTCCTTCTCTTCTCTTCTCTTCTCTCCTTCTCTTCTCTTCTCTTCTCTCCTCCTTCTCTTCTCTTTTCTTCTCTTCTCTTCTCTTCTCTTCTCTTCTCTTCTCTTCTCTCCTCCTTCTCTTCTCTTCTCTTCTCTTCTCTTCTCTTCTCTTCTCTTCCCTCCATGACTTTGGAGGTCTGTTTTTATTGCTGTCCTTTGTCTTCATCCTCTTCCCCTGACACACCACTGGGCGGCTGTCGGGATGTGTTTTACACAGAGAAACCACTGTGTTTGTGTCGCGCTGAGGAAACCTGACTGCCGATCCACGGGCGGCATGCATACGGGGGGGTGTGTTCATGTGTGTTGGTCAACGTTGTATGTGAGTGAATGTGTGTGTGAATGCTTGTGTGTTTGTGAAGGTGTGTGTGTGTGTGTGAGTGCACGTGTGTTAGTGCAAGCATACAGTATGTGTGTGTGTGTATATGTGTATATGTGTGTGTGTGTGCGCGTATGTGTGTGTGCGTGTGTGTGTGTGTGTGTGTGTGTGTGTGTGTGCGTGTATGTGTGTGTGTGTGTGTGTGTGTGTGTGTGTGTGTGTGTGTGTGTGTGTGCGTGTGTGCGTGTGTGTGTGTGTGTGTGTGTACGTCTCTGAGTCTTCCTAAAGATATCAAGACCCCACAGCCACCTGAGGACAGCTGCGGCCGCGGGTCGGAGGTAATATGTGCTTGTTTGTGAGAATGTGATCATCATCTCCTGCTTCCTGTCAAAACAGGAAATGACAGCGGCGAAAGGGAGGATAGGAAAGTGCTGCCTTGATGTGTGTTGGCTGGAGGTCCAGCCCTCCCTGACAGCGACCCTCCTCGCCAGGAAAACAGGCCCGTAAAGGGCGCGACCCACAGCAGGATACCCTACCGCGTTATTTTTATCACTTTCAGAAAGCGTGGGGAGGGACGGATCCTTTCTCCAGCTGCTGACTGACACAGCTGTGGGTGAATCTCCCCCCGGTGTAGCAAAACAACCATCGTCAGAGTAGAGCAGAGCTAGCTCCACCTGGAGCTGGGGCTGGGGCTGGGGCTGGCAGCCACGCTCATGTGATTTCAGCCTCTGTTTAGGAAAGGAAGTCCCTGCCAGCGTTTTCGTTAATCATGCTCAAAAAACGGGGCCTTCCTTTTCTGGACGATCCCCTGACCTCCGAACACAATGCGTTTTCCGTCATGCAGGGAATGCTGCTGTTGTTTTATCATCTTCCATCCATCACACCTATTTGTTAACAGGCCAGAGCAGGAAGACAACTCCTCTGCTCACACCTAGTGTCCGCTGGGAGCTGCGCTTTTCATGACGCCATCACATAAACGACAATCTGCACATTCCAGACCGTGCGCTGAGCTAAACCTCGGCTGGCCGCCTGGCACCGCCGCCTCTACCGTACGTGGATGCAGCGGTCACGCTACTCGGTCACGGCGTTTCACTGTCCTGGCGCCCCGCTGGTGGAACGATCTTCCCACTGCTGTCGTGACTGCAGAGTCACTACCAATCTTCCGCTGTAGATTGAAGACCCATCTCTTCAGGCTACAGCTTAACGGTCCCTCAGAAAGACCTCTTCATCCCCACTACCCCCCTGTACAAGTTTCTCTCCTGTTAAAAAAAAAAAAAAAAAAAAAAATGTTTCCTTCTTCTAGCATTGTGACTGCCAATGGCCCCTGGTGCGAGCATTGATTACTTTTTCTTATGATGACTGATGGATAGATGATTCACTTACTTAAACAAATGTATTTGTTGTAAGTCGCTTTGGATAAAGGCGTCTGCTAAATGCCATAAATGTAAATGTAATGTAATGTGCATTAAAACTAAACTAGCAGTGTGTTACCCCCCCAGGCCAGAGTAGAAGCTGATGGTCACGGCATGGAGGGTAATAGGCCAGCGTCTGCTCTCATAGGGCCAAATGAGAAGGCACAGACAGGCATGCTGCACTAACAGCTGATTAGAGAGCCAGCTAATTATTGACTGGTGAGAATTGATAACCGGGTTTAAGACCCAGGCAGGCAGTCAGCATAGCTGAGAGGTATCCCTGTGGAATGCCAGGAGTTAGTAGCAAGCCTTAGTTAGCATTTGTATGGGTCTTTTAAACGGGTTGCTTGCACAAGAATGCCATTGTTAGATTGGCCAGATTGCAGTGGGAGCCCTGTAGTCCTGAGACTGTCTCCTGTTCTGCATTATTTAGGTAACAGGTTGACTGATGCGCTTGGCTGTTGTAGAGACACTTGTCTTGAAAATATAGGGCAGCAATTTCAGCATGTCCAGCATAGGAGTTAGTGGCAAGCTTTAGTCAGGATTTGTATGGGTCTTTTAAACAGGCTTCTTGCACAATAATGCCATTGCAAGATTGGCCAGATTGCACTGGGAGCCCTGTAGTCCTGAGTCCTGTCCCCTGTTCTGCATCATTGAGGTGACAGGTTGACCGACGCATTTGGCTGTTGTAGCGACACTTGTCTTGAAAATATAGGGCAGCAATTTCAGCATGTCCGGCATAGCAGTCTCTCCCCTGCATTCCTGAGTCTGCCAAGATAGGAGATGCTGTCTCCTATCATGGCTTAGTGTGCTCAATCTCTATGGCTCCATAGAGAACACAATGCATGCCTTTTCTGTATTTATCTCATTCAATAGAAATTGAATCTCTCACTGGGTTTTTGTGTCTCGCCCATAATATTTCATTGCTAACTGGAAACAGCAGGTGAAGAAATAACAGTAGGGAGGCCCATCAGCACTGTGTAAACATGCAGGTAGCAGTGGTCTGCTCCTCACTCCGTCACCCACATTAAGATGTGGCCCTTGTTTGCTGACTGGGGTCGATGTCATCAGTGAAGAGGTCGGAGTTCATTTGTCTTCCTGACAGACCTTCAGGTGGGCGTCCACTGCTCTGGCAGGAGGCCACACTGACGCTGACCTCCACGAATCGCACAATTAGTTACCCTTTGACCTCCCGAGCCCCACAATCAGACCCACAGCACGGACGGAGCATGCTTCTGCATCTCCGAGCTCCATTTACATGTCAGAGGGGAAGGAGTGTGTGTGTGTGTGTGTGTGTGTGTGTGTGTGTATTTGTTAGTAGGAGGCATTGATGTAGTATGTGATCCTGCTTGACATGATGTAATAGCCCTGAACTCCTATTTCCCACTTCAGTGCGATGCATAAACTGAACAGAACAAAAGGGGAAGCTCTGAAATGCATAAGCAGAAGCACCCCTGACATTATGCTAAATCCAGCTGCCTTCGACTCCCCTGGCTTCATAAATACATAAAATATGACTGTGCAGCTTTGTGAGCGGAGGCTGCAGATGACTGGAGCACCTCCTTCCTGTTGTGAGGAGAGTGTTATTCCACTGGTCTGTTACTCATGCACTTAAGCGGAGTAAAAGCCTGGCATCAGTATAGTGCCTGGGGGTGGTGTAGACAGAGACCCAGACAAATGCCACGGTACCCTTGAGCAAAAAGTATAAATCTTGCCGCAGAGCGCCTTACCCCGCTTTTGTGCTTTCACTTTGTCTGCCATGTTCCATTTTTCCCACCGCGCAGGCAAGGCCACGCTCACACAAAGCAGCTGTGAACCTGAAGGTCTGAGCTCACCCAGCCAGTTCCTCTCACTGCTCCGTGTGTCAGCGCCTGCCTGAGCTGCGCCGTGCCGTGCTCCTTCACTCCCACCACATGCCTCTGTTGTGACAGGGGATGTGGGCAGATACATCTGTAGGGATGGGAACAGCAGGGCAGAGTCTACGAACTAAAACCTGATGAAAACTCCCCCCTCCCCTCCCTCCCTCCCTCACCGAACCCATCCATTCATATGCAGATGAGGAGTGACTGTTGGCCATGCCTTTATCTGCTTATATTTGCGTCCCTGACGTGACAATAGGAACGGTTTTGTAACTCTTTTCTTCCGTAATTGCTTGTGCAGACAGAAGGCCAGAGGTCTGGTGCTGGTGCCCTGGCTTTCCTGTGGCAGTGATTCGTCAATGCCTTTCAACACATGTACCGGCGCGCTCAGGCAGGTGGATAGCCTCCAAAGCCTCAACACGTTGACCTGCTTTTTTTTATAAGGGTGTGTGTGTGTGAGTGTGTGTGAGTGTGTGTGTGTGTGTCTGTGTGTGTGTGTGTGTGTGAGTGTGTGTGTGTGTGTGTGTGTGTGAGTGTGTGTGTGTGTGTGTGTGTGTGTGTGTGTGTGTGTGTGTGTGTGTGTGTGTGTGTGTGTGTGTGTGTGTCTGTGTGTGTGTGTGTGTGTGTGTGTGTTTGTATACTGTGTGCCACTCTAACCCATAGCTGGTATGGTCCTTTAAAATTAGATAGTTAATTTACTGTACAGTAATTTCTTCTAACAGTTGATTCCAGTGTTGTTTCCAGAGCTCTGGATTTCTTCAGTATCGTCTATAGTGTATATAGTGTAATGTAGCTAAGGCTCACAGTAGGAATTCTGATATTCTGTCACCTGAATTAATGGCCCATGAGTGAGCTTGTAAAATGTATAATGCCCGTTAGCAATAACCCCTAATTTTCTCTCTTTCAATTTGGGACAATTTAGTTTCCATCCCCCTACTCATTTGAATGTAAAGTGAAATGGTGGAAGTAGCTTTCTGCTTTTTATTGTGGGCTACAAGGCCACTTGCAGGATTCCATTGTTCCTGGCAGACAAAGTGGTGAAATGGCTATTCGTACCAATTCTTGATAAGCACAGCATTCACTCGGAGGAAGAAAGAAAATTCTTTACAATCAGTAAGTGGATTAGAACTCCCCATTCGCTCACCAGATAGAAAGGCCACTACTCCTTCCCCCCTTATCTTACAGATGCTATTGAATACGTCTAGACATCTCAATTAGACAGAAGAAAAAACAACCAGTTCTGTCTGGTTAGCCACAACAAACCACGGCTGACGGTGTTTCCCTACAAACGCTCACACTTCCCAGCACACCTTAAAACGCTAAATCAAGTCTTAATAGCCAAACCGACCGCAATTCTCAATTAATATCCCATTCTCTAAATTATGCATAATGCTCTGTATTATTGGCGCTGCGTTCTGTTAGATGCCATTGGCATGGTAATGGTGTGGTGTTTCATCATTAAACTGGTATAATTCCTCTCCACTCCCCCTCAGTGTTTTTCGCCTCACCAATGCTGTTGCATTAAGCCTGTTCTGTCACTTTGCTGCACTCTCTGTTCCATTGTTCTGCTGACACACTGGAGCTTTGTGGGACACACAAAGGATGTCATTCACAGAGATAATGCACCGCAGCCTGGGCCCGCGTGGAACAGGGAGGCTCAGCGCAGCTCACCTGAGACCAAGGAGATTTGCCCACTGCGTTATGTTCTGGGGCCGAAATGTGTCACAACCAGCGACTTCCGCTCTGTGTTCCGATATAATACAACCACGGACACACTTTGGAATACCACAACACTGGCGCTACCATGCTTGGTATGGTTCAACCATTTCCATGCTGGCAGATTGACAGTTCAATGCGAAGTCAAGAAAGGGATAATAAGCACTATTGCACCTGGGTACGTCTGTACACACCATCTCAGCATGTCCCCACTTAGCAGGGAAAATACTCCAAACTCATGCAACAATGAAAACTTTAATATTTATTCGTATGGCGATGTGCCAGCATAATTACTGTACCGTCCGTTCCGCAGGGGAAGTGGAGAGAATAACTGTGTCAATGTACACAACATTTCACCTTGTCACCAGTTTCTCACTGCTTTATTCCGACAGCTGGAAGCACGTGGAAATATGCATTTTGTTAGCTGTTTTTTTAATCAGGCACTTATAGCAGCATGATTTCAATGATAGAATTCATGCTGTTATATCAACCATAAGGGGATTAAATGTATGTTTTTCTACCCTACAGTAGGAATACTTATATGCTCATGTGCAACTGTACTATTTGAAATCCATCCTGGTCTGTAAATTATGAATTCTCATCATGTCAATGTATAAATTGAGATGAGATTAATTTGGAACTGCTGAATGCTATGGAGAAATCTCAATCTCAAGGCAATTATCTCTGTTTGAGTATTTCCCCCCTCTCTGTGTTTGCATTTTTATTCAATAATTAACTTTTTCTTCGTGAGCTGTGTGTGCGTGGGGATTCAGTCCTCTGCTCTCTGCAGCTGGAGTTTGCCGTCTCAGAGGCTTTCATAGAGCTGGTACAGGGATTACTAGCCAGAAGAACCTATTCTGCCTAAGCTTTTGTCAGTTAGGATTTCCATATAATCTTTTCCCCTTGTTATGTATTTTGTCTCTCTGATTGTTGCATAGTAAGCTGATAATGTATTGTTGCCCTAACATGAACAATGAACAGATTCACCAAAGTCCAAAACCCTCAGTCCTTCAAACTGACAGGGGCTTGAATTGTAGGATAATTCAGAGCGGAGAGGAAGATGGCGGTCATCATTTTATAAAGACTTGTTAGGGAAAGAAGCACTTTGACTTGGTTGGCTGCTACACTTCTGCTTCAACTGTTGTATCAGCATCCTCTTCACTGGAGTATGGGCAAAAATAGCTCTCAATACAAGTCCCAGGGTACGGCTATGAAGAGTTTGTGCACAGCCATGACAGCCTACTTGCAAATGTATAACATCGTTTGAACATCCTGCAACCAAGCACGTTGACTCTAAGGCTCTTTTGATCACTATTCCACTATGACACTCCAGTCAGTTGTCTTTAAATCTGTACCACAGGCAGCAAGGCCTAACAGCTTGAACAACTCATGTCACACCATCAAATAAAAGTTCTGAAAAGTCGCGCCTCAAAAGCTATCAGACCAAGCTGAGAGACATTTTGTTCTTGGAGTTGACATGATCCTCTGCAAACATGTTTTTCACTGCTTTAACCTCCTGTTGCTCCCCAGAGGCACTGCAGTTCTAGTAGTGGCAGGATTCTGACTGACACGAAACTCAACAGTTTAAGAGAGAGAAACATTTTCTATTTATTTTTTTGACACTTTCAAGAGCCTTTGTTTTTTTTTGTATTTCATTACCAGCAAGTCCTAACAAAGTGAACAGTGTGAAATAGACCATGATGATGATGATGATGATGACCATGATGGCATGTGTTCAGATTTGTTTTGCCTTCTTTAATGTATTTTGATATTGGCTGGCTGTTTCTTATCTGTTTAATAATATCAGCAAAATATGTTGGCACAAATCTTCAGCCTGTGGAGACTGTCGAGATTCCAATCACTCTCCACTGCTTCTCATTAGTGTAATGACTGTAGTACGCAGGCAGAGGACTCAAACGCACGACTCGGAGACAGAAATCTGTGTTCAGTACACAGGTAGGCAGTGAAAAGGTAAGGCATATAATCCGATAAGGAGAAAGCAACAGGTAGAGTCAGGGAAATAGTTGAGGTCAAAAACCAGGAAAGCAAATAACACAAGGACAGATCGCTGGTACGTTTGGCACAAAGGACAAAGACGAACTGGCACAGAGACAGGGGAAGACACAGATTAAATACACAGGACAGGGAAGGATGATGAGGGACAGGTGAAGCCAATCAGGGTGGGGTAGACATCACACAGGCGGGAAGCACACAGGGGCAGGAATTGAAGTGTCTGAAACGAGAGACAAGGTGAGAAAAACAAAATAAAACAGGAAACAATAAATGAATAACACGAAACAAAGACAAACATAAACTAAGGAACAGGGCGAGATGTTGCAATTAATAGTGTGCTCCTGGACTGAGCGTAGCGGCGATACCCTCCCCCCACCCCCTCCCTCCCCTTCTCCCCCCCCTTCTCCCCCATACCTGCAGAGCTTTAAACAACACTTGGCTCTCTGCTCTCCAGTTTGCCTACTGAATTTTTCATGGGTTATTTATTTTGGTAGACCTAGTAAAAAAAAAAAAAAAAAAAAAAAAGAAGAGAGATCTACCAGGAGAGTTTCCAAGAGCAGTAAATCAGGTATTAGTAATTAGAAATGCAGAGAAGCTGGTGAGCAGCATGCATAAACACACTCAAGTATATCCCTGGTGAGAACAGTGTAAGCTTGTCTGGTGAGCACTGCTGCCGACTCCCCCGTCTGACTCTCTGCAGATTGGCCACAAGACAAGTGAGTGGAAGGTCTCTGGTAAGAGAGAAAACATTCTATTTTCACAACATTCTATTCTATATATCTCACCATTCTATTTCACCACCCGGCAGTGTACTAGCACAGAGGCAAACAGAGAGACACATTGACACATACCAGGGATTCATTACTCGCTATGGAGTGGTTGCAGCGCACCAGTTTCCTCCATGAAATCAGACCCCTGACCTGGTCTGAAATGTGTACAGTCTTGGTAGCAGTAATTTCAGGAGTGTCCACGGTCTTCACTCTCTCACGGGGGAGTTGTGCTTGGACCCACTGCTTCCCTGCTCCCCAGCCCAGCCCGACCGATGACAGCTTGACTGATCTGGGGTAAAAACAGTGCACTGACGGCAGCCTCTGGTCCACGCGGGAGAGTAGAGACATTGAAGGGGGGGGGGGGGGCGGGTAGGCAGAGAATGAAGTCTATCCAAACAGTCTGAAAGGAGCTTGTTTTCTTTGTGTGCATGAGTGAACAGGAAAAGGTAATTAACTGGCCAAGTGGCGAAAGGTTGGAGTGATGGATGGGTGTGGTGTAAACAGACAGATGGATACACACACACACACACACACACACACACACACACACACACACACACACACACACACACACACACACACACACACACACACACACACACAAGCAATGAGGTTCAGTGACTCTCCTTTTCTCCATTTCTCCCTCCTACATGTGCATTAACTCCTACAAGGCACTGTGGTCTCTTGCATAATCACACGGTAAAGGTGGCCGGTATCTATGGCACCCCCATTGTGTCCTCTCTAGGGTCACATGAATGACAAGCACTTCTGTCTGGACAAATGGGCCAGCCATATGGAACTGTGACATGGCATTATGTGAGGTCGTTTGATTGCAGGAGGGATGTTTGGCATGGATCCATTAATTCATGCATTTGACTTGAGTGCCTGTCTACCGTGTGGCCGATTGTTGGATAGACAGACAGTGGCATCTGGCTGGATAAATAATAGAAAAGGAGTGACATTAGAGGACTGTAGAATGTCCCTGCTATCAGTTGGAAGGCTACACATACAGTACCTCAGAGTAGCCGACACATATAGCAGTGCCATCACAGTGAGATAAGGCACACATTATCCACATGTCGCAGGCAGGAAACAGCTGGACATATTTGTATGTCCAATTCCATATATTTATTTAAATCTGATGTTTTTCATCCATCCCGTCCTTTGGTGATGTCTGTGGAAATAGCCCACAGTGAAATGTTGCTCATTTAGAAGAGGAATGTGTGGTTTAAGATTGTTGCACATAACATTTGACAGGGAAAGTCAATTGCGCGCTATAGTCTTGTCTTGTTGTCTACGCATTTTTCTCCTAAATTAGCAGCATTTAACTGTACCGTAGGCTATTTCCACAGACATCAACAAAGCAGAAAATGCGTAGTTTAACATTATTGCACATAATATTTGACAGGGAAAGTGAATTGCATCCATTTTACTTTCACATATTATGTGCAAAAGTGTTAAATTTCGCATTTTCTCCAAATTGAGCAACCATTAACTGTAGGCTGGTTCATCTCACAGCTATTGCAAGACCTCTGAACGTGTCTTCATGTACTCAAAACGCCCCTGTCAAGTGAGTTGGGTGGTAGACAGCGAGAAGCACCGGTACCTGCAGGAGCGCCTCGACAAAAAAATAGAAAAGTGCAAGCGTCGTTTGCGGCAGTCAGACTTCAGCTCTCAACACAGCGCGGGATACATCTACCTAAAAAACGCTGAAAATCACAGGTAAATAAATTATCCGGTTTCCCGCAAATGTAACGGTCTCTGCTTTCGTATCGAGGTGACTTCAGGTGCTGTTATTTGGCCGCATGCATGCGTTATCGAAACTTCTACAAAAGTTTTTGGAAAACATATTTTGAGCGCACTTTGTTTATACTGTCAAGAAGAATTTGATCGGGCTCTGTCTCAGATCTCATGACCTGCATTAGTGATTAAGCCTGTAGATTTTCTTCACTTTCTTATTTATTGCCTTGAACATTTCTCTACTTAAGAAATCTCCTGTTTAAATATACTGCTAAACAGTATAGCCTAATTTAGCCTGAATCTCTGTCATTTGGTATTTCTCTATTTTTCTTAATGAATGGGTTCCAGATGTAGGCTACAATAAAATGCTATTAATAATATGCAAGAACATATAGAAGCCTCTAACACTTCAGAGAATGAATGAATTCATTTCTTAGTGGTGGATTTATCTTATTCTCTGTTCTGGTGATGTCAAGCAGACAGTAATTGGACCCAGGAGTTGCTGTTAATAGATATTATGTTTGTGTGAAAGTCTTATTTTATATTTCCTCGATCTTGTTAATTCTGCCGACCAGAGCAACGATCTGTTTGATGTGGCTTGATGACACGTCACAGTTTGTGGGTGTCCCTTCAGGGGTAAATAATAAGGTAGTGTGACATCCTGAGTCATTGTCTTCCTGGCTTCTAAGCAGGAGTGGTTAAACTTAATGGCCTGTGTCCCAGTTCTACTACTAGTGTTTCAACATTATACTGCTGAAATCAAATGGGATTTGGAGTCTGCTGAGCCGTCCAGCCTAGGGCTGGTCCAGGGGCAGGGGGGGACGGGCGAAGGGTGAGAGGGTTGAGGGCGTTCTGTGGAGGGGTGAGTTTGAGAAGGAGCAGAGGGAAGGATTACCTCTGGATGTGGTCCTTTTATCCTGGGAATGTAATCTGTCTTAATGCCCTGTGGTCACCCAGGGGCAGGCCTGCAGCTGTGCTCGTTTTTCTCTGGCCTGGCTGTCAGGGAGAGGCGAGCCTACCTGTGGGAAAGTAGCCCTGTCAGCGGCTCTCGTCCTCACCGTGGGACCTGGGCATGACTCCTGTTGTTTATGGGGGTCTCAACGTCATTGAAACACATGGGGGACAGCACTGATGGGGCAGACAATGTCAGAGGCCAAGTAAACAGAGATGGCTCAGTCTGTCTTAAGCCGTCCTGGAGAAACAAGAGGAGGGAGAGCAGAGGATTTTCAGTCTTAAAAAAACGGCTGCGGACACACCAGACGTGTTGTTGTGTGGTCCAGGTTTTATATGCAGTTGTAGGAAGTTTGAAAAACGTATAGTATTGTGTTGTGTTTCATTCAGCTATAACACTGTTGGGAATGTAGTTTGGTGTGGAGAGACATGAAACAGAGTGTTGTTCTACTGAGTCATAAGGGGGAAAGTTTCCCTGTACAATAGTGCAAGAAAATACTGAGAAAAGGAAGGAAGGAATGGGAGACTACACAATTTAATCTTAAAGTCAACTGTCGCTGTGCTGCTTCTTGTTTCCTTTTACTGAACGGCCACAAACACACAGGGCTGCTCTCTGGTGAAGGTCACCTCTCCCGCCGTTCTGCAACTCAGTGGAATAGAAAATACGGTTTCCCAGAGTATTTGACTTTTAATGGAGCGTGCCTGGAACTCTTTCGTCTAGCGAGGGGCCTCATGCATTTCAAATCGCTATGACCTCTTCTTGATTCAAGTAAGTCACGGGTCGCCTCTCTGTATCCGGTCGGGAGATCTATGCCGGAATTTCATCAAACGGTAAAACGTAGACACGGTCAGATAGCAGCTCCCCTGCCTGCCTGCCTGCCTGGTTGGTATCTGGTTGTTTTGGAGGCGTGGTGAAACCGTGAGACAGGTTAAATGGAGTGTGATTTGGGAAAAGCAGCTCTATGTGCCTTTGCCGAGCTCAATTTGCATTCAGGCACCCGAGCGACCCAGGGAGAGAGAAAGGGGAACTCATGCACATCTCTCTCTCTCTTCTCTCCATGTATAAGTGGTTACAGCTGAGCCTGTTTCCCTCTGCCCCTGGGCATAGGCTGTCTGATGACACTCACTCACCATCCAGACAGGGAGTCTCATACCTCTCCCCCTTGCTGCTGTTCTGTTTCTCATCATCGTTAGTGTGAGCGACGGAGACAAACCTGTGTGTCTGTGGTCCATGTACAGCCCCATTCCACAGGCAAATCTCTCCATAGCCTACTGGCCTCTTTTCCATAATAAGGCCACAGCATCTGACTTCATTCATCCCCAGAGTTTAATAAAGATCTGCACTGACAGGCTGTAAACCAACACAACGACCCCCAAGCCCCCGGGCTAGGGGCACCACCCCAACCTGTCTGTCTGCCTCCCCCCTTCTCTCTCTCTCTCGCTCTCTCTCTCTCTCTCACCCCATGTCTCTCAGTAGTTTTCTAGTGCTTGTATTCCGAAGCCTAGTTATCTTCCACTTGTACCTAACAATGGTTGAAGTAGCAGAGTCCTGCGCGGTCCCATGTCTCCCTCAATGGTCTGGAATGCCTGGAACACTTAAATTGTGTTGATGCAGCTCATTACAAGAGTCTCTCAAACAGGGCTATTCTTTAAACCCACTTGCACCTGTCAGCAATAGATCACATGGATAATAAAAGGAACAATATGGCAATGGGCCTCCCTGCATATTCATATTTATAGGTTTGGCATTGCACAAGCTCTTCAGACCATTAGTGTGTGTTCAGAAATATCCTACAACTTGCCTTTAAAATCCAATCATGTTGTCTAGTCAGTTTGTGACATAAAGAAGACAGTTTACAACCAGCCTAGCCAACTTGAGGATTCTTCAGTTGAGTGCCTGTTGTATTCATGAGAGTTTAGACAGACGGCACAGAAGTCTTCTGAGAAGCCCTCAAAAGAAACGGTCAGTGTATGACTTAAAGGCTGGCTTGATCGCGTTACGCCTGACACGAAGACACATTCCCCGTCCTTCAGACCCTCCATCTCAAAGCCATCATCATCAGCATCGTCATCATCATCATCATCACCATCAGCATCACCATCACCATCAACTTCATGCTCCTGACCTCCCCGTCACTCCTCTGAGCATAGAGCCCACAGGCAGCTTTTACAAGGGAAGCCCAGTCCCTAACCTCCAGAATCCTCCAGAACAGCAGATGGGCTCAGCTTTGTGTGTGTGTTTATTAGCTCTCTTAAATCAACACCTAACAATGCATGAAGGAGGAAGGTATCATACGGAGAGAGAGAGAGAGAGAGGAATTGATTTCCTCCATATAGTCATGCCCTGAGGTGGGGTATAGGATTGGTGGGAGGTTGAAGGGTGAGGGGTGAAGGAAGGGTTTATGTTCTGTCTCAGAACCAAATGCATTCAATAGCACCCAGGTTAGACCGTATCCATGGTTATACACTATCCCCTCCTATCTCAGGCTTCTCTCTTGGTTAGTCACAGACCTGGCGAATGCAAAAACTATGCTCTGGTACATTTGTGGATATATATCATATCTTAGCATTAGATTTTACGTATATCAGTGTCACGCAGCACAGGATAGTTATCCAAAGCCAAATGATGTACGCATACACGCTGTACCGTAAGCTTCTTTTACATAAATGTGTGTTCAATTGAGTCACACAATCTATTAAGAAGATAATTGTACATGACACCATTAGTCACCTTTAGCCAACATAAGCCCACCAATATCACTACTCAGTTAGTGTAGTGGGATGATCTGAATGCAAAGTGTTTTTTTCTGTCTTTGCATTCATCCTATGTGTGTCTAAGTATGTGATTAATCATGGATCAGATGCACTATACGGAGATCGCTTTCCTCTATATCAGGTCAGACGTTCTCCCTGGCCTATAATGTATATGCAGTCAGTGGTTATCTCCTTGGATATTCTCTGTGACATATCTCTCTCATCATGAGAGAGAGAGAGAGAGCGGTAAAAACGCAAACCATAGAGAGACATCTTAGAGTCAGTGACCAGATGAGGATTAAAATGATGTCCTCTGCTTCACCTTGGCTTAGCAACAGTGAGAGAGGGGAGTAGACTCAAAACAATGTTTATCATCCTCCCTTTTCTGTAAAAGTGTGTAGTAAATGTTGCTGTACCTTACTTATTTATATTGTATTCGGTGTACACACAGAAATGTCACCTAAAAGTCTCTAAGTCTGTACTAAACTTCATAGGGAGGAGATTTAATGTCCCTTGACTGGTCTCTGTGGATGCTACTCTATTGGGCCCGCTGTATTAAGTGGCACTGCATTAAGGCAGTGGATTGTTGTTTGCCCAGGCCGCCTCACTCCTTCTGATCACCACTGAGGCTCTATGGAGCAGAGGCCTCATAAACATTTATGTATGGGCTGTGGGCTCCTGTCTTAGGCCTCAACTCCACTGGGCGGCGAGGTTAGTGCCCCTTTATGCCCCTTAAGAGACAGTTCCGGTGTGTGTGTGTCTGTGTGTGTGTGTCTGTGTGTGTGTGTGTGTGTGTGTGTGTGTGTGTGCGTGTGTGTGTGCGTGTGCGTGTATGATGACAGTATAAGACAAATACAAAAAGTAAAAGTAGTGTTTCGAACCTCAGTTGAGCATTAGGAAGGAAGGGTTGATGTGAATGGTAATCTTGAGTGAAAGTGTGAGTGATGTTGTGAATAGCTGACAGCCTCTCGCCTCCAGGAGGAGATGGTTATTTTCACACTGGGCGTCTTATCATATGTTTTCATGCTGGGACTCTTATCATATGTAAATACTCAGCTCTGGGCTCCTAGGATCGGCTCAGCTGTTGTTTTCTTTTGTGCCCCCCCCCCCCCCCCCTGCGCCCACCCCCCACTCCAGCTCCCTCCCCAGCTGAGATGGACACCTCAGGGAGTCTTTTAAGACACAAAGGGAAAGGACAAAACGCGACTGGTCTCCCTCTCTAAAGCTTTGCTGTTAAAAGCTCCTCTCCCGGATCATATTTTGAGGCCTCAGACAGAACTGCAAAAAGTAGGGGAAGGACTTGGAAGGTTATGTTCCAGTGGAATGCTCAAACTCAGATATGTAGGGGGTCTTCCACTAATCCTACTCACTCTCCTTTCTTAGTTATCCCCTCTCATTTGCCCCTGTTGACTTGGGTCCAAGGCCCGGGCAGTTTCTGTGAAACGAGCACTTGCACCAGCAACATGATCTGCTGTCTCTGGTTGCAGGCAGTGAGCTCACTCTCAGTCTAAACAAACAGAGTTCCTGAGGGGGAGGAAGCGGTTAAGGCAGGGAGTTAGAGGATCCCGGAGGATAGCCGGGGACCACCCCGATAGCCAGCCTTTGACACGCCTGGAAAATATGAACAACATCCAGGAAATCCCCCAATCTTAACTGATATGGAGATATGACGTAGTCTACCATGTTGCTTCCATGTCGTTTGAGGGAATGTGACCATGTTAAGTTATAACCCGCTCTCTCCCACTCTTCCTCTGTAGGATCCTGGATACGCAGCCTTCCTCTTCGACCAGCTCCAAGTGCCTGGGAGCAATGAGGGCGGGGCCAGCTGTAAGGTGTGCTCCACCCCCCTCCACCAGCTGAGGCAGGAGGCCCTGCAGACGGTCAGCGCCCCGGTCCTGAGCCCAGACATGCCTGCCCTGCCCCACAGCACCCTTTCTGGGCAGCACCCCAGGCTAATGCTCTCCTCCTCCAGCACCCACACGAGGCAGTCCTCCAAAGCCCACACTGTCCTTCCCGTGGGGGAGAGGCGCAGGGGAACGGGCTGGCCACAGGGTTCCTCTACTTCCGCTGGGCCTAAGACCCAGGTCCAGGTGACGATGGGGGGAGGGCAGCTGACAGGGACCCTGGGCTCAGTCACCATCCAGGCCCAGCAGTACCTAGAGGGCATGTGGAGCATCTCCCGAGTCAACAACTTCCTCCCTCAACCTAGCCCGGTACGTTCCACCTTCCATTATTACTTTGACATTTTTGCTGTAGTCAGCTTCTGCGTGTTTTTTATGGGGAAAAGTCTTTTCATGACCCTATGAATTGAGAACCTTGACCCTACAAGGTCTGTCCGTGGATAAACTACATTTATGACCTTAACAGAAATGAACTCTCCACAGACCTTATGACTCAGACCTCTGCAGGAGTGATGACCTCTCATTCCTCAGGAGTCAGGGATCCAGGGTCAGCTCGGAGACCAGGACTAATCTTCCAACCTCCTCCTCAAGGGCAAATGACCACTTCCCGTCATCTCCTCATTACTGTTCTTCTCCAGGGCACAGAGAGACCTCCTCCCCTGTTTTGTTGAAACTCACTGATACATTGTAGACGTCCTGCATTGTCTTCATGCTATGATTTGGGCTGATGGGCTCTCTCCCTGCCAGAGTCAGAGTGACATCTGGTCTCCATCCTGACTCTTACACACCGCTGTGATATTCCACACCGGAGAGTCTGAGTGTATTGAGTAAACTCACAAATCATTCTGCAGGTGCCAATCTGATCCATTCCTTTCCCTTCTGTGTTGTCTATCACAAGTTGTTCTCTGCTCCTCAATTTTGTGTTTCTCTGTTTTCCACTTTGAAAATCATTGCCTTTAAGACCGCACTCAATTACGGCAATTCTCAACGTTAAGCATTTTTTTTTTGCATGGGCTGTGGGCTCCTCCCGTTCTTTTTTAATGTCAACAAGTGCCTTTAGTACCAGTTTGTGAGAGGCCACCGAAAGCTTTTAGCAGCATGTGTGCAATCTATGGCAAATCAAAGGCCCGGCATAAAAGGGAGAGAGTGAATTGTGTTCTTCCCCTATGTGTCTAAAAGCAATTAGAGCCACCGGGAGCTGGGCTGAGTTTACAATGTCACATGGCTGGGGCTGGGGCCTCCTCTGAGAGAGAAATGTCCCTTCAGGACACAGACTTACAAACACAGCAGAAATGTGCCTGGTGCTATTTTCTAAAGCCTGTTTTTTTTCATTAAAGCGAGATCCCTCAGATTGACAAAAAACCCACACGAGCCGGCGAGGACTGGGAGCTCCGCTGTGCCGAAAGGCAAGCGCTTTAATTCATGATTCCCACTTGATTTCTTTCGGAGGGGAAGGACGGGATGTGGCGGGCAGACAAAGGAAAGGAGATGGCCTCTGTTAGACTGAAATCCAACAGAGTGTCTTATTCAGGGGGCCTCAGGCTCCTCCAGCACACAGCCCATTATAGGGCACCTTGAAACTTTCATCTGGTGAAATGGCTCTGGCACTGACTGAAATATGGAGTCTCTTAAACGGCAATAGAATAGAATAGAAACAACCTTTCCCAGTTAACAGATGGGACAAGGACTTCACAAATGGATACCTTAAATGGAGGAGACAGCACATATGAGCCTCTCTGCTTCGTGAGGCTGCTGCCTATTCTTGGTCTGTAGAGAACTCCTGTCCCCCCAAAACCTGACGAAGCAGAGTCAAAGCATCTGCTAAGCTCCCACTATTGTTCATTTAACACCTCTCGCTTCTGGCCTTTGGTGTCGGATTTGGTTAGATTAACTGCTCAGAAACTATTAAGTAGTGAAGACAACCGTAGCGTGAATACTGAATACTGTATTTACTTAACAGCGTACATTCAAATGACGACAAAAGTGATTGAGCCAAATTTGTGATTTGCTCTCTGCTCTCACAAAATCCACATTCAGATGCGTGCTAATCTCTTAAGAGCGAATGTTCTTGACCCTGGGGCTTTAGTGTGTGCTGTTGGACCAGTGATGGCCCGGCATGACCTTGCACACTCGTCTGCTACCCATTTGAGGCCTAGGGGACCATCTGGACTGCTGCCTGCCACCGTGCAGCTGGGCATCCATGGCACTGTGCCACAGGGAGACCTGGAGGAAAGAACAGGGGGAGAGAGGGGCACGTTTCCTATTTCACTTATTGGTGTCTTATTATGAGCCCCAGATATATTGTTCAGCCATGTTTTTCAGAAGGGTAATGCTTAATGAAAATGGCCTTGGCCTATAGGCTGTCTTCAGAGTTTTGAAACTCACACTCTGTAATATCTACAGATGGTAGGCAAAGACTTATACCCCTTCTTAAATCAAATGTATCCAATGATCTTTTTAAAACATTAATGCCCTTTATGTGTTGTTTTTTTAGGTGAATGTCAGGAAAGTCTTTTGTTTTTCATTATTGGCATGGACTGACCCAGTAATTGTCACAGAGGGCCAGTCGATACACTCCTTCCCCTCCTTCATTTCTAGTGGCTGGTGAGCCTAGCTGAGCACAACGAGTCCTGATTAACAGGGCCTATTTCACCTCAGCAGTAATAGCCTGTCGGACAGTGGGATCAGAGGTCACTGGGGATCCCTGCTAGGCTCAGCCTGTGAGAAGAGCATGGTCTTTAGACTGCTGATGTGGAGCCAGCATGCCCAGTTGGCCTGTGACTGCGTGGGAAGCATACTATCTCTCTCTCTCCCCCCCCCCCCCCCCCATCCCCCCCCCCCCCTTCCAAACAGCAACTAAGAGGATGAGGGGTGTTAAAGGGTGGTAGCTCAGCTCATTATTAACACTCAGTGTGAATGGCTGTGGACACATGGCACTACTGACACACAGCCTAATTACCTGACCAGGGGATACACCACCCTGCATAGGCCTTAACCCGGGGGCAGCAGTGGTCTGGAGGAGAGCTGCAAAGAGCAGGTTGCCTGAATGGCTTATATCCTGAGTCTCTCTCCCTGGGGAATTTTCTCTGACAGGCATCCTGATGTGTCCTGGAGAGTGTGCATGTTTGCGTGTGTGTGTGTGTGTGTGTGTGTGTTTGGGTGTACTGACTGTTTACCCTTTTCCAGCACCCACCCCCAACAGCCCCCCCCCCCCCCCCCCCCTCTGCCCCCCGATAGGCACCTTAAACCTGCTGCCACTTGACTCTAAACCCGACACCACATTGGCTTAATCTATGACAGGCTTGCGATGAGCTGTCCAGATAGGTTTCCTGTCTGCGTGTGTGAAGTTGTGTAGTCTTTGCTTGGAGGATGTGAAACGGGTACACCTCCCTGGTATGTGTTGAGTTCCTGTCCTGTCACGGACACCCGCGTGGCGTCGTTAGACTTTCCGCTCCAGCGGGTGCGTGAGAAGAATCTGCGCCCGGCTCATTTCAGTTTGCGCCCAGCGACCGCATCACGCTCTTCGACAAATCATAACCCTGACACGACAGCTCCCTCACTGCTTGCGAACGCACCTACTGTACCTTACTGCCATTATGGAGTTCCAACACAGCGGAAGCAGAACACCAAAATAACCGTGCTTGGTAGTGTAATCGTGCACAACTGAAATGGCTATTTGTAAGGTACGGTCGTGGGGAGAGATTGCTGGGCTGGATTGAACACAGCCAGGCTTGAATGTGGCAGTGCGTTGTGTTGATGATGAAGCCCACAGTGTCAGTGCTTGTGCTGAGCTGTGGCTTACAACCCAAGGTGCCTGTTCTCATGCGAATGTCCATATGTACGCCTCTGCATCTTGATGTATGGCAGCCGCATGTCAGCCACGGCGTATAAATAGTTCGGCTGTCAGCTTGCGTTGACAGATGGCATACACTGGAGGGCCCTCGCTTTATAAAAAGATTGTAAATGATGTTATTTTAGTTACCACACATGCATCTGGGGCAAACACTGAGCAAGTAAATATGCAGAGGGGTTGGATAGTGTTGACAAAATATATCCTGTCAAACGGCATGGCGTGTGAAGGTTGCTGGTTGCCCAATGTGTGTGCCTAACCCTAACCCCTTATAAATGTAAGGGCTTATTTCTACCATTTGTTTTATATGCTCACCCACGAAACCAGTTCTTGTGAGCTTCCATTGATCAGTGTGCTGTTGAATAGACTGGTGGTTGGGACGAGGATTAACCCTGTGTTGTCATGGTGATCCCGGGTTGGAGCAGGGCTCTCTCAGCGCTCCCTCTGCTGGACCGTGGAGAGAGAGATCACTGTTCCACAGCCTCTGGAGCCCCCCCCCCCCTCCTTTACCCCACCTTCCTCCCCCCAAACCTGCACTCAGAGAGCCCGCCTGGGACCTGCTTCATTGCCCCTGGTCATTAGTACCCTGGGGCGTGGTGCAGGCAGTCCCACTCTGCTGTCCAGACTGTTCCTGACTCATCATACCCCCAGCTGGCAGGGGACAGGGCCCGCTCTATCACTGCTCCACAAATTAACCATAACCATACCGTCATACATTGCAGTAGTCATTTGCCTTCCGTAACGGATTACCTTCTGCATATTAAGGTGCCGATGATGGATGTGTTTACCTTTCTAAATCTAACATTTTCACATGCAAGACCGTGCACTGAAAGCTGTGCGCTGAAATGTTCTCCGTTCGTGATGAGTAAATGCCAAATTAGCTGCTGATGTATAGTGTATACACCCAGTGACTTAATGGCTAATTAGATGTTGGGTATGACTTAGTTACTGTTCACAGAGTGCAGCCTCCAGAGTGTTGCCAGAATCAATGAGGAGTACAGTGCCCTTGCCTTGCCGTTCTGTGGGGAGGGGGGGGGGGGGCTCTCTGCTGAGGGGAATAGTGCTGACGTCCGTTTACAGGCTCGGCCTGAGCAGCTGCCTGTCCATCTGTGGTGGAGGAGAGGAGAGAGAGAGTAAATGGACTGGAAGAGAAGTGTGGAGGTCCGGTAGATGTTTACTTCCAATCCTGAAGTCTTATCTCTCTCTCTGTCTGTCTGTCTCTCTCTCTCTCTCTGTCTCTCTCTCTCTCTGTCTCTCTCTCTCTCTGTCTCTCTCTCTCTCTGTCTCTCTCTCTCTCTGTCTGTC
The DNA here is from genome assembly GCF_951799395.1 of Argentina silus. Lineage (NCBI taxonomy): Eukaryota > Metazoa > Chordata > Actinopteri > Argentiniformes > Argentinidae > Argentina > Argentina silus. The sequence continues at coordinate 4,461,213 of NC_139667.1, forward strand.
TGTCTCTCTCTCTCTCTGTCTCTCTCTCTCTCTCTCTGCAGGCCCAGGGTCTGATGGGGGAGGCAGAGAGAGACGTCCCTGTCTCTGAGGCCCACGTCACCTGCCCCTCCAGCTCCACCAGCCCCAGCCTGGCACCCAGCCGACAGAGGAGCCCCAGCCAGCTGGGCCAGCGTGCGGTTGGACCCCCGGCCCCGGCCTCCACCACCTCCACCTCCAACCAGAGCGCATCCGCAGCAGCCTCCTTCTTCATCAGGTAAGCAGGGTCCACAACCTACCTGTCAATCAAATCGCATCGAGAGCGCGCAGGGAGACTCTCAAAAGAATACTGAGAGTCGTGATGATAATGTGATAATGATTATGGTCTGCTGTTTGATGTGGGTTCAGAGTTAAGGGTATAAGGGTGGTTGGCTTCCTCTGTTCCTCTTATGGAATGTGTTGTGGATAGGATCTATTCAGAGACTTGCCTACACATGAGTAGGTCACGGTTCATGGTCGCGCTGGCGTGATCTGGACCTATTCTGTGGAGATGTTGTCCGTGCCATGGTTGAATTACAGCGCACACACTTTAGGTTGCACACAATCTTGTGTGTGAAGTGGTGGTACGAAACGTACCATTATCTAAGCACTAGCGCCCATGAATGGATAATGGTATTGTATAATCTGATAATGGAACGGGAGTGTCTCACGAAAGGGCTTATCCGTTACAGCTCAGTATTTGTGTTTGGGTTTTTCTTTGATGTTCAGTTGTCTTTTGTGTTTCTGTTTTACAGATGTATTTCAAAGTCAGTGTTTGAAGTGTGCTGTAGTTAATGTCATAATGCTGTTAATCTATGTTATTATTTTGTATCTCCTATAAGCACAGTGTGTTTGTGTCTGTGTCTGTCTGTCTGTCTGTCTGTTCTCAGTCTCAGCATGCTCTCCCTGGGCTGTGTTTGGCTCTGGCAGTAGTAATGCTCTGGAGGATACCTCTGCCTCTGCTGGGTGTGCAGGGCGGCCGGCTCATGGCTTCTCTAATGCACTAGAATGTCATTGATAGATTCCCAGGTCAGTTGGTCAGTTTGTACATTCCCTGCGTAAAGCCTCAAGTCCCTCAGGAGCTGTGTGGCATAATGAATGTTAGCCTGGGGGAAGCTGGGTAAGGATGATGCATCGGGCCGTTAAAGCATTGCACCCTGGGAGGCAGGAGAGACAGACAACGGGACTTTGTGGAGTGTGACAGCGAACGCCCAGAGGGGATAGGTAAGGAGCTCAGCTCTCCCTAAAATGCTCAAAACAAGCTCCCGTCGCCAGCTTTAACGGGGTCAGGGTACAGCACTGGGGCCCATAGGGCCTCTCCCTTGGCAAGGAGGATATTCCAAATGATCTTCTAAAAGTGTCACTTCCTGTCCGTGTCACTTCCTGTGAGAGAGTCAGCGGGTCAAGCCTGAACAACAGCGAGGTGTGACCCAGTGGTGGACAGGGTTAATTTTCACAGGCTGATTTATTACTTCTAATGTTTTCCTTGGACGGCGAGCTCAAAAAGAGAGAGGGCTGGATGGCCACGCCGCGTCTCCCTGAGAGGGAGAAACAGAGGGGAGGGGACATGAGGGACTTGTTTTTTCCCCCTGTTTGGCGACCTGGTTGGGCAGAAGGGGGAGGT
>NC_139667.1:4467851-4477851 GCF_951799395.1 Argentina silus
GCTATCAGTAGCCTGTCTAGCGTCATCAGTAGGAGAGGTGTTGATGGAGTTCTAGCTCTGTCTGTCCCACTGCTCCAGGGATCTTGCAGCGGAGTGGAGCAGAGCCCCCTTCCTCTCCTCTCCTCTCCTCTCCTCTCCTCTCCTCTCCTCTCCTCTCCTCTCCTCTCCTCTCCTCTCCTCAGAGGCAACCAGATCGATCTTCCCGGTCCCCACAACACCTTTACCCCAACATCACACCCCTTACTCCTGTCTCACACACCTTCAACCCGTCCTCTAGCCCCTGCCTGCCCCCCTCCCCCCCCCCCCCAGCCACCCCTCAAAATCCACATTCTCAGTTCCTGCCCCCTAGGCTCCCCTCCACTGTCAACACATTACAGTATGTGGAATATGCCAGGCAAATATGGTGTTTACTCCTTAATTGGTCTTTTTTGAGGGGGGGGGTTCTTAGTTTAAGTTCTTGTTTTCTGGAGGACATTTGAGGGAAGTCATTTCCAAACAGGCTACATCGCAGACTCTTCTTCTGAAGGGCCACTCCTACCCCTACCTTCTCTGCATCTCCTGTCCTGACCAGTACACAGCTGACATAGGACGTCCTCATCAGACTACCACAGAGGCACGTGTCACCCCTGCTGCCCACCCCTGGTCTGTCCTGTCTCTTGGGATAAGATGCCAAGGCGTGACAGTGTGGTGCCCCCACCCCCCCCGGGGTGTGTGTGAAGGGCAGTGTTGTGACAGGCTGAATGGAGCCCCAATGCCTGTCAGCCAACACGGTGAAGAGCCCAAGTGAGAGGAGCGAGCCTAGAGATGGGTGGTGGTGGTGGGGAGAAAAGGGAGGCTGATGTGGCTGGTTGAAGGGAGGGTAGACCCCCGAGAAGGGGGCTGACTAGCACTGTGGCCATCCACCGCCCCCCCGCCCCCCATCCCCCCCAAAGCCCTGAGTCAGCAAGTCTGGCTGGCCTGGCCCACTCACATAGCCAGGGGGGGGGGGGATGGGGGGAGGGGGAGGCGGGGGGGTGTTTGCTCCAGCTGACAAACAAAAGGCTGAAACGCTGACTCAAGTCTGTGCACTTTACACTGGGTCATAGAGTAAAGCCCCGTAGGAAGAGGCGGAAGCACTGGGCAGGCCCTGACACATTCCTTTCACACAGGGGGAACACGAGGGGACATCGAGGGAGACCTGCGTCCTGTGTGTCTGTCACTTGACACAAGGGTGTCTTTGTCTCTCGGTGTGGTGGTGGTCGTGGTGGTGGTCGTGGTGGTGCCGACATAAAAGGCGGGGCCCTGTTGGACGGTGTGTGGGCTGAAGAGACTGTGACCTCAGCATTTAGCCGGTACATAGACAAGCCTGTTTCTCAGCCCACGGCTATGACTTCCCCATTCACACAGCTACTCATGGAGGACCGTAGGACCCCTGGTGAGCTGCTGTGATCAGGGCAACAAAGGCATTAGGTAGTAAACTAGCCTCTGAGATGTCATTTTCTCACCCTGGCTTGTGAATTGTGTGTTATGCATGACAGTGGTGGAGGTAGTTGTAGTACAGTAGGCCACCCCCCACACCATCAGAAGCTCTCTGGGATCTCTTAGTGAAAGGTCTCTTGCAAATGGGGTCCGTTATCATTGTCATGATAACTAGAGTCCTCTCTGCATTGTTCAGAAGACAAGAGGCAGATTGGAATAAGAATACAAGTTAATTGCAATAGATGCAGGCATGGAATATGCATTGAGGAATTTTATGACCTATTGTCTCGACAACAGAGCCAGGGGCCCCTTGCTCCCTCCCATGAGCTCACCCCGGCTTCTCTTCCTGGAGTCTCCAGAAACAAGATGGCTGCTAGTGGGCGGCTATGTCCTCCAGCTCCTCTGCTCCGTAGTGTCAACCAGTCGCAGCCCGTCTCTTCATATGAATAACTAATAGCTGCTCAGGCCTCATCAGTGTGAGTTGATTTCCCCAACCGCCGGTCCTCCATTACAGAACCGGCATTCATTCTTATTCACACAAACACAGCAACCGTCAATGTTTGTCAATGTGGATGTTCCATCTTTTACTGATGGAAGCTCAGATTACCACAGAGGATAGGGCCATTGTCAGAGCAGGACATTAAGCTCTTACTTCACCTTGGCATAATGAATAGGCGCTCCACTGCACCACCTCCCCACTCCCACTGCCCCGCTTTTCTTCCCTAATTTACCACTGTAGTCTTCGTTAGGGGACTTGGGGCCTGCCTGGTTTATTGTCTAATCTGCTGAAGGGGAAGTGCCATTCAGCAAGCTTAGAAACAGTTAACAGGGGTGTTCTATCTGCCTCCACAGTGGGAGTTAGCCCATGTAGTTGTTCTCCTGCTTGAGTTAGCTAGGGGACTACAGTGTTGTTTCTGTACATAGTCCCAGAGTGATACTGGGCTAACACTGGGCTAACAATGGGCTAACACTGGGCTAACACTGGCACTGCTACGCATTGAGATTGGGGGACCATCAGCTGTGACTTGCAGTAATATCTGCCATTTAGCTGACGCCTTTATCCAAAGCGACTTACATTGCAGTGAGTGCATACATTTTTTCAGTATATATGGTCCCAGCGGGAATCAAACCCACAATCTTAGCGTTGTTAACGCCGTGCTCTACCAACTGAGCCACAGAGGACCAGTAAAAGGCAGGGTAAAAATAGACTCACCTTAGCAGGGTATTGTCTTTTGTTTGTGTTTGCTGCTGCTGCTGCTTGCCACTATGCAGATCGTTTGGAATGGAGTGGCTTGTAGCCTGTAATCGGTCCATGACCCAGCACGTGGGAGCCTGCGGCAGTGTTAAAAATCCCATTATCCCTGTCCTGACAATGTGGTTCAGAGTGTGTGTGGGAATGGTGTGTGTGTGTGTGTGTGTGTGTGTGTGTGTGTGTGTGTGTGTGTGTGTGTGTGTGTGTGTGTGTGTGTGTGTGTGTGTGTGTGTGTGTGTGTGTGTGTGTGTGTGTGTGTGTGTGTGTGTGTGTGTGTGTGTGTGTGTGTGTGTGTGTGTGTGTGTGTGTGTGTGTGTGTGTGTGTTTTAGGTGACTCTGTGATTGAGTAGTAAACCTCTTAACCTGGTCAGTAATAATACTGGTCACTGACACCTGTGAGTAATTCTCAAATGACTATAATCCTCTGTTTACTATGCACAGTCGCAGCTGTTTCTTAATCTCTCTATCATCACCAGTCTGACCTTCACAACACTCATTGATCGTTGATTCTTTGACGGGGCCATTAATGCCCATAATGTACTGATGATCCCAGTGCCTGTTGAGGGTGTGTTGCGTCTCTATGGTTGCCCTCTATTTCACTCGACCGTCGACTCTCGGAGTAGCCTCGGGATTTGGGATATAGAAATTCCTTCTTTTTTTTCCCCCCCAAATCCCGACCCTGCAGCCTTGCACGCTCTCCCATATCCCATTTTACCTGACTTGGATCCCCCTTGTTTTCCCAGGGTTGCCTATTGACTTGGGATATAGATGGCAGATTAAGGAACACATGTTAGAACCCCCCCACTCCCCCTCAACGGCCCGTCTCCCTGGACGGCCTACTGATTAATCACTCCCAAATGTTCCCCAGCAGCCCGCAGGCCTGTTTGTGTTGTTATAGCCTCGGCGTGGAGGAGTGCAAATAAATAATCGCTAGGTGTCTTACCCTGCCAGCCTGTGATTAATGAAGGAGAGAAGTGGAGCAGGAGAACAGCGCTCACTCTCTCTCTCCCTCCACGTCTGTCTCTCCCTCACTCTCTCTCTCCCTCCACGTCTGTCTCTCCCTCACTCTCTCTCTCCCTCCACGTCTGTCTCTCCCTCACTCTCTCTCTCCCTCCACGTCTGTCTCTCCCTCACTCCCTCTCTCTCTCCCTCCACGTCTGTCTCTCCCTCACTCTCTCCTCTCTCTCTCCCTCCACGTCTGTCTCTCCCTCACTCTCTCCTCTCTCTCTTCCCCTCTCTCTCCCTCACTCTCTCTCTCCCTCCACGTCTGTCTCTCCCTCACTCTCTCTCTCCCTCCACGTCTGTCTCTCCCTCACTCTCTCCTCTCTCTCTCCCTCCACGTCTGTCTCTCCCTCACTCTCTCCTCTCTCTCTTCCCCTCTCTCTCCCTCACTCTCTCTCTCCCTCCACGTCTGTCTCTCCCTCACTCTCTCCCTCCACGTCTGTCTCTCCCTCACTCTCTCCTCTCTCTCTTCCTCCCTCTCTCTCTCTCTCTCTGTCTCTCTCTCTCTGCTATGCTTTTGGTGAGGAATGCGAGAAGAAGCAGGTTCCTTCAATAGAGAAGGCATCTATTGTGAATCATACACAGAGGACTCAGTTCATGTGAATTCCTTTCAGATATTTCCTCTCTAGTTGAATTTTGAATGGATTATTGGAAAGGCAGAGAAATGTCACTCAGTCAATGCGGACGCGGTGTCGTGAACCTGGTCTTGGCATTGAACGTTCCGCCTCTAGTGTGCTCTGAGTAAGCTCTGTGCAAGAGGACATGGGTGAGTCTGAGCTTGACATGTGTTGAGAGTGGTGATGTTATTCTGAGCGGAAAACAGTAACTCTGTGGTGGAGTACCTGCAGCAGCCTCTCTGGAGCATCTCTCAGAGAATATTCCGGAGGAGATGAAAGTGGCTGTTAATCTCTGTCAGCAGTTCCGGGGGTGGGGATGCTGCAGCTTGGGAGACAGGCGAAGAGAACGTCTTCATTATCACCTGTCACTTTTCAAATCGGGGGGAAAACATAGAATTTTCTTCAAATGGTTTCCTTCAGCAGCCGAAAAACCAAATCAGCATGGTGACACAGCTTATTTTCAGTCCCCGGCTCCAAAGCTACAGTGCTCTCCTGAAATGTAAGATCTGTAATTAACTTATGGTTAATTTGTAGAGGCATTCTCTTATGAAGACCTTTTGACTCCATTGTGTGGATTCTCCAGCACTCTCTTCCAGGGGCCCTAAATTGGCCCCTCTATCTCATTGAATGACAAATGGAGCCTGCCGATCTGAAGCCCTCCGGTTGGACAGCCTCACTAGGACTTAGGCAGACACTTGCAGAGACCACATTAGCAGGATGTGTTTGTGGATGCCATTGAGGAGGCAATTTAGGAAACAATAAAATGAACTGCAAATGGAGTTATAGCCCCTGACTTTTACCCCCCGTACCTCCTGTGGTTGCCCTAAGCCCTTCTTAAACCCTTGGCTTGGCTGGAGGGGTCCTTGGCCTCTCAATTGGATGGGGGTTGGGTGGGAGGGCAGTGGGGGTGAAGAGGGTGCAATTCGGACCACTGGGAGTGGGAGTTCTGGGCTACAGTTGTAGGAACACAATGCTTTATGGGGAGTAAGGGAAACACAAAAGCACAGGAAGTCACGGCTTCAGTGAGGAGGTGTTTTTCACACTCCCCCGAGGAACCTTGCAGGACCAGCGACATTGTGAATGGGTTAACCTTGGCAAAGACATTCTATAGTAAAGTTTCTTCTATGCAAAATTCACTGGGGCACGTGCCTCCTATCCTCTTATCCTTTGTCTGGTATCCAGTAAATGGTACAAGGGCCAAAAGAACGTGACTCAAACATACATCAAAAATACATTTGTGTTAAAGTCAAACCAAAGGAAAAAAGCATCCACTCAATGGATACCAGCAACTGCAAAAGTCTACCTCACCCCAATGTAACACAGAATCAGGATTTTCAGAATATTAATTAGAATGTTTTTCATTTAGACACCAACTGTTCCATTTATTTTAGGCCGACAGGGGATTCCTGTCCTGGTGCTCTCTGGGAATAAAGCAATTCCAAGCTGACTGTGTCGGAGCCACTGCCATCATTTTTCTGTGTTTTTTTCTCAGGCAGAAAATGATTTACCTCCTCTCAGACAGCCCCTTACTGGCACAGAGCCAGCCCAGTGATCCTAGAGAGGGCCAAGCTGCACAGACCACCACACACCCTATCTCCCTCTAAGACGCTCCCTCTCTCCAGCTCTCACTCCCACTTCCCTTTCTCTCTCCTGAGGTCCCTGTCTCTTTTCCCCCCTTCCATTTTTCTCTCACCTATTCCATATCTCCCTTATCTCCATTTCATTTCCCCCATCCCCATCTGTACCTTGGGTCTGCCTTTTCTCCTTGTCCTTTTCTCAGGCTTTCTCTCTTTTCTCTCTTTCTTTTTGCTGCCCTCATTCGGCTGATCCCCAGTTCTTCCACCCTAGAGAGAGAGTGCCTTAATCCCTCCTTTCCCACATCACTCCACATACTGTTTCACACGGACGCGATGGATATTACAGAGATTGCATGTTTTGTTAAGCCAAACTGTGGCACTGCGAGTGAAAATTCTCTTTCCTTGCTTTAGATCAAAGATATTTAGGATCTGGGTTTACAGTGTTTCTGTTGTTTGCCTATGTTTTAGCAGGGAATGGTCAATAAGTGTTATGACAACTGTATACTGAATATATCCTGTACCGTTGGGCGTTATGGTGTGTATTCTGCTTTACCTCATTGGCCCAGGTTCACTGCAGCAACGATGTGTTCAGCCTTGGGCAGTCAGTCAGCTCACAACTGATGCCCATTTTGGTATTCTGTGTCCAAGCCCAAATACCGTGTTTGAACAAAAGGCTTTTCTACAAGGCCTTGGTCCAGCATGTCTGGAATGTCCTAAGCAGGTTATTGGTCAGGTAACAGGACATCACGTTCATAGCTGTCTAGTTTTGCTTGGATTAATTTATCTGTTTCCTAGGATTTATAGCAACTCAATAAATCCTAGCCTAGAGGTATTTGTCCACTTGGAGAAAAGACCCGGGCTATCCCTGTAGAGCACCATTAAAAACGACTGGCAGAAGCAGGCGGTCTGTGAGGAGGTAGAGCTTACGATTGATCAGGTTTGATTGACAGCGAGATAAGCCTGTTAGTTCTGTCTTCCATTAAAATGTTCTGGAGAGAGCAGAAGAGAGAGTCAGATCTATACAGTACAATACTATAGGCCCTATACCCCTCTATAGTAACATGATAATGATGCACCGCAGTGTTGCTTCTCTATGAGGTTGTGTTTGTTTGATAATCCTGAATGGTCCTCTAGTGGCTCAGTTGGTAGAGCATGGCGCTAACAACGCTTAGGTTGTGGGTTTGATTCCTGCTGGGACCATATATACTGAAATGTATGCACTCACTGCAATGTAAGTCGCTTTGGATAAAAGCGTCAGCTAAATGGCATATATTATCTGGATGTAAGCGGATAAGGATAGGGGAAAACTGACAAGGAAAATATTGCCAGCCAAAACCAAGATACTGTAAATGTTGAACAAATATATATTAATACTTAAAAGCCACATTTGGAATGTTTTCAGAGAATTAGTCTGATGGCTGAGATTGGGGAAGGAGAGAGAGAGAGAGAGAGAGAGAGAGAGAGAGAGAGAGAGCAATGCAATAGTAGAATGTTTGTCCCATTGATCCCTTGATTACAGTGAGGCATCTTTAGAAAGGACACAGGGCTCATTGCCAGACTAAACCATGCCATCACATTGATGTCACTTGCCAGCCTTGTCATCCCCTCAACCCAGTTTGAGAAGAAGACTTGTAAACCCCCACTTCCCTCCCCTCTGTCCCCCATGGGGCTCAGGTAACACTACCCCACTTCCACACACGACATTTCCCCATACCCCTCTGGTTATTTAAAGAGCCTACTCAGTTTGACCCCTGAGTTCCCTCCACATGAATTCAGTGTTGTGGGGTAATACATGTATTTATACACCACTGACCATGCATCTGGGGGACCATGCAACTGTCACTCAGCGAGACCACATATTCATTGGAAATTAGAAGGGGTCTCTGACCCAATGAGATATGGCTGCCTCTGCTAGCTCTGGGGAAAAGCTTTTTAAGGCATGTGAGTGTTTTTCTCATTGTTAATGATCAGCCCTGTGACCCTGATACTAAATCTTGGCACGGTGCTGTGCACCTTCCTGCTGCCTGTCAGGGCTGGGTTGGGTTGCAGAGTATGACATCATCTCTGTGTGCCTGTCCACTGCTGCCTGATGTCATTTCTGCTTCATCACCAGGAGGGGGCTTGGCGATGGCTGGGTCAGCCTGGAGGTGACCTGAGACTCTGGCCGTCCAGGCCACTGCAGAGATGCAGATGTTGTTTGCCCCAACAGAAATCTGGCGAGATGTGGTCCTCGGTTCCCCCAGTGAGCGTTCTGTGGAGGTGGGCCACTGGGTTGGCCTTGTTTCCTTGACGAAAAGTGTTCCTACGTCAGCCAACAAACCCTTTATTTCTCTTTTCTTTTTAGCCATTGAGCCGTCGCCATGGGACCTCGCGCAACATGTATCTGTGTTTTGTCTCACTTATGTTGTGCCGGGAGATGTGTCTACACATGTCAGGGTCAGCCCGTCAATAGAGGGATGTATCCACTAGGTTTGTGTGTCTGGGGAGGTTTTCCTATCGACTGTTCCTCTAATCAAAAACATACCTTTCCTGATTGACTTATCCAGCCGTTGGATCAATCCTGAACACATGCTGGTGTGGTATTTCTTTGTTTGCTGCCCTTCCAGCATAGGGTTTGACTTGACTTTAGCCATACCATACCCTTGCACAGTACCATAGCCATGTACCATAGGCACTTCACATCCACATCCACCTGTTGGTTTCAGGAGAGACTCCAGCAGGTCTCCCATACTGAGCCCAGCTCATTGTGATTTGGCCATTACCAGTGTGCCGTGTCCAGGCTGGATGGGGCCCAGTGCTCCCATCTCCACTCACACAGGGGCTATAGGCTATGGGCTTGCCTGCTAATCACCAGAGCAGCCAGACCTCGCCGGGGGGGATAATGCAGTCTGAAATCAGCCCTGGTGATCTGATCCCTGCATGAATGGCCAGAGCAACGCTATCTTGTCTGGAGGGAGGAGAGAAGGCGAACCAGCGAATGGAAATGTCAAGGATGGTAAATGGGGCCAACATGGTAATTAGCTTCAGAAAAGGGTCTTCCTAAAGAGCCGCGGAGCTGGGCTGAGGAACACAGACACATTTGCGCGAACAAGCTAGTAATGGGTGCGGCAGCTAATGACTCTCCGAGCCAGAGGAATTTCTCTTGCTAATTTGACAAAGCTTGAAAAGGGGGCTTGAGAGATTATTGACAGCAAGCCAAACTGGGAGGCTTTGAAAGCAGCAGGCAAGCAGTCCCCTCCTCCTCCCTCCTCCCTCCTCCCTCCTCCCTCCTCTCTTCCCTACTCCCCCCACCCGTATCACACCCCCGGAAGGCCAGCCTATAATGTAGATGTCCATTCTGTCATTAACAAAAGCCTGAGAGAGAGCCTTTATTTCTACTGTTGGCGTTGCTCTTACATTCATCTTACCTGGGCTCATTTATACATATTACAATCGTTATCTGTCCAAAGGGTCTGTACAGAGGGAGACGTTGATTGAGTTGAGAGGGTGTGTGTGGGCAGTTTGGCGTCTCCCTATTCTTATTTCTTTTCGATGTACAACACACAAAACCCCATTGAGCGTGATGGCAAATGGTCTGAGACTGATGACTCCAGTGACACTGTCAGAATGACTAATGCTCACATTAGCTTTGTCTCCCTGTCATTGATCGCTGCCAGTCTTGGTCTGAAAGGGGGTCTATAGACCTTCACAACGGCCAAGGTTTTATAACTAGAGGTGTGAATTCGGGAGAATCCGTCACACATGTTTATTATATGTGCTTGGGGGTGGGGACTGGTATTAGTGGAGCTTATTTTTCGACCTCAAAATCCATCGTAGCGCATATATAGGTCATTGTGTCAGAGGGAAGGCTGGCCGCTGACTGTGTCTTCCTCTGGTGAATCCCAGATACACTCTGCTTGGCTCAATGGTAAAACGCTGTCTGCAGCCACCATGCCAGCCTTTTAAACAGGACTGCTGACAGGGGGGCTGAAAGCACTGACGGGTAAATTGGCGGTCCAGGGAATACAGGCTACTTTCATATCGCCTCCGCCCACTCACAATACACGCTCTCCCCTTTTTACCCTTGACCAGGGAGTGAGTGAACTCTCTCTCTC
>NC_139667.1:4485351-4540351 GCF_951799395.1 Argentina silus
TCTCTTATTCTATGTGCATTCAACAAAATGATAATGCAGTTGTCACTAGATCAAAATAGTGTGATTTTATTTTTTCATATGAGGGAGTGGGTTGTAAGGACTGACACGCACGCACGCACGCACGCACGCACGCACGCACGCACGCACACACACACACACACACACACACACACTCCTGCTTGGTGTGTGCCAACAGATACAGCTGGCAGAAAGGCTCCACTCGTCATAGCCAGACAAGCATGTCATTAAACTAGAGGACACATGTTAGAGGTGTGCAAAATCAACACGTTGAAGATATGAAGTGATATATACCATCATCATATTTAGCATGCTGTGGGGACATAGTGTACCATGACCTGAGAATCTATTAACACGTCTGTATGGATGCATGGGAAACATGTTTTGACCATCCTAGAGCTCCCATGTTCCAGGCTGGATATTCCCAGGAAGAGTGTGAGACAGAGAGAGAGGGGGGGGGGGGGGGGTAAGAGGGGGGCCATATGCTCCCATGCTGCAGAGCGAGCTAGTCCAGAGAGCAGCCTGCTGGATGGATAATCTCCCCCAGCATGGAGGCCGAAAGTCATTAATGGCCCACATTTACTGTTGCTGCTTCAGGTAAAACTGACTCCATTAGGCTCTGTGTTGACCTGGGAGGGGCAGTTTAAGATTCATTTGTGTCAACACTATCAGTGGTAGTAGCTAATGTTTCCTTGTTTACCTCTGCTGTCCATCACCACTGGCATGGTGGACCATGATGATCCATGTTGATCTATGATGTTTATTCAAGTTCCCCGTTGCATCAGGATTTCAACTAATGTACACATTTTTCTTAATCATCCTGTTGCTGTGTCTACTGGACTATGTGGTCATTTTTCTGTGAGCTTATCTTCTTTTCGTATTTTTTATTTGCTCAACCTGAAGGATAAGGCCTGCTCTTAATGTGTCTTTATGTTTGCTTACATGTATGTTATCTGCTATCTCTATCTCTCTCTCTCTCTCTATCTCTCTCTCTCTCTCCCAGGTGAAAGTGATGATGCGTATCTGCCCCTCCCTGGACACCCACGACTCTTCAGAGTCTATGTCCTTCCTGAAGGTGGACCCCCGTAAGAAGCAGCTGACCCTGTACGACCCCTCGGTCAGCCCACACTCCAACTCAGGGCACAGAAGAGCAGCCACCGTGGCCGTCCCAAAGATCTTTGCCTTTGACGCAGTGTTTACCCAGGACGCCGCCCAAGTAAGAGTCTATTGGTAGTGTGTGTTAAATGTGTGTATGTTTACGTGTGTGTGTGTGTGTGTCTGGGGGGGGGGATTTATTCTCTCAAGGGCAGGAGGACGTCTTTATATTTACAGGGTGTGGCCAGGGGATTAGTACAAAAATGCCTGTCTTGGGTCAGGGCATTCTTCCCTGTGTGGGCCTAACAGCTGGGCCTTTTAAGTCTGGGGAATGAACTGAATTCAGTCCAGTTATATCTAACCTCTCACTTCATAGTCCGGTTATATCTAACCTCTCCTCCCCCAGTCCAGACCCTACAGCCCAGTAGAGGCACGTCAAATTAAGATCAAAGTAGAAGGAGCAGACACTAAGGACATGTTTACAGTACTTGACAGTGATTAAGGAGATTGACAGACCACAAGACCATAACAGAGACCGCTGTCTCTTAAGAGAATAGGTGATTTTTGTTTGAAGATTTCTGGTCAAAATAATTCAGACCTCATTCATTGTTCCACATCTTCTGAAGGAACACATTGAAGCGTACCTCTAGCAAGCTTGTAAGGGCAGTGCAGGAGATCATCGAGACTTCCTCGGTGCTAGTCTACGGGCTAGATTAGCTTCTGAACAGCGGGACTGGGTTCGGAACCTCTATCCATTCTCCTCACCAGTCAGCCAGATGAGAGTGTCAGTATAGCTGTTGCTCCAGTCGAGCTGAGGCGAGGCTGCCTGATGGTGCCGCTGGGATGACACGGCTGGCAGCTAACAGTAACAGCAAGCTGTTTGCCAGTAAGAGGCCTTGTTTGCTTCGTGATGTATAGGAGGAGATCACTGCTGCAGAAGCCCTTAGCCCCAGTGGGCCCATGCCGAAACAGATTGTAAAGATGAGCCACACGTTGCAGCATACATACCGAAGGCGACGCTCTCTGAATCTGGGATGAGAGGCGGTTTCACTGATGCAACCTATGTTTGTTAGCTAGAATGAGGGATACTATATTGTAGATATAGATTTATAGATAATAGATTTGCAAACAAGGAATTTCGAGGTTCCATGTACTGTATGCTGTCTGTACACTGTCATACATCGTTTGTCAAAAAAGCCAAACTGAAACATTTGAATTTGTTTGATGGGACTTATTTGAATGATTTGATGATATTCCGTTTGCATGTACTGTGTTGTTTATGTCGTGTAAAATGGCAGAACTATGGCCCCTAACCCCCCTCTCCACTCTCCTCTCTCTGTGTCTGTGTCTGCAGGCTGAGGTGTGCTCAGGGACGGTGGCTGAGGTCATCCAGTCCGTGGTGAACGGTGCGGACGGCTGCATCTTCTGCTTCGGCCACGTCAAGCTGGGTAAGCTCCTCCACTGTCCTGAAATTAGGCAAGGGCTTTTGTCAGCCTAAGAAAACCCTCCACTCCTTTTGTTAGCTGCATTTGATGTCCACAAATGGCTTAGCGGTGCACTCGAGTGGGTCGAGGAGAGGAGAGGGGAGGAGAAGAGAGGAGAGTGGGGGGGAAGAGGAGGAGGAGGAGGAGGAGGAGGAGGAGGAGGAGGAGGAGGAGTAGTAGGAAGGGGGCTGCAGTCTGCTGCACAGAGGCTTCAGGGCCCAGTCTGTAATTAGAAATTCTGTAATTGACCTGGCCAGTGTAGTCTGAAGGGTGTTTTTCCTCTCGCTTCGCTGTCTCCACCAGCTGTAATTTCCGCCAAAATTACTATATCTGAGACTGCTCCTTAGGTCCCTTTTTATTTCATTTGCCATTTATAATGGGATGTCACCTCGAGACCCCATCACAAGCTACCAGTGGATTTCTAATCAATTGTTGTTATACACATTGACCATTCCTCTCCCCTCTCACCTCTTCCCATTCCAGACAGCTTATTAGAGAAACTCAATTCAGTTTTCGGGGGGGGAAATGAGCAGCAGGCTGCCACCAACATTCATGCACAGGGCCTGTGTTAATGCACAGGGCCTTATTAATATCCCCCCCCCCCCCTCCCTCCACCCCTCTTCCTGTCATCCTCCCCCAGGCAAGACCTACACCATGATTGGCAACGACGGCTCCACCCAGAGCCTCGGCATCGTGCCCTGTGCCATCTCCTGGCTCTTCAAGCTCATCAACGAGCGCAAGGAGAAGACGGGCACCCGTTTCTCTGTCCGCGTGTCCGCCGTGGAAATCTGCGGGAAGGACGAGGCGCTGAAGGACCTCCTGTCCGAGGTGTCCACGGGCAGCCTGCAGGACGGACAGTCCCCGGGGGTCTACCTGCGAGAGGACCCCATCTGTGGCACTCAGGTGAGGAGAAAGGCGGCCAGACGTATGCCTGTTTCCCTTCCTCTTCTTTGTTCTCCCCCCCCCCCCCCCCGCTTTTCTCTTTTTCTCTCTTTATGGTTTACATTAGTGACTGTGTATTGATCTGATTCCCTCTATCATCTACCTCAAAAGATTTACTCCACCTCAAAAGATTTCTTCCTCTGTCTTGTGTTTTTTCTTTCATCTCGCAGGTCTTCCCCATGTGTACTGAGAGTCAGTGTTGCCCCGTCCTAAACTCATCTCAGTAATCCTCGCTCTTTAGATTTTCCGCCAAAGCCATCTGCAGTATTGACGGCAGTCTCCATACCTTTTTATTGACTCCTCTGTCAGCATCCATCAACTCCATCTATTAGCCCTGTGTTAGTTCTGCCCCTCACCAGCACAATGGGAGTAGTTTGGGAGGGGCTTGTGGGGGCTTGGGGGGGTGGGGTTGGTTTTTCTTTTGGGGGGGGGGGGGGCATTGACAGGTGTTGCTGTCAGATGTTGTTTTTTTGGGGCTCTGTGTGGACCGGGACTTCAAAGGGAGCCTGGAGTAAAGCTGTGAAGCTCCTCTCCTCCTCTCCTCCGCCTCCTCTTAGCAACCAGGCCTGGGCCCCTCCTCAAAGGCCCCCCTCTCCCTTCTCCCCGCTCCCTGTTTCCCTCTCCCCTCTCCCTTCTCCCCTCTCCCTGTCTCCCTTCTCCCTTCTTCCCTCTCCCTGTCTCCCTCTCCCCTCCTCACTCTCTCCCTTTTTCCCTATCGCCTCCCGCCCCCCTCATCCCTCCCACCCCTCACCATATCCCACCACCACATCCGTGTTGAGGGAAGTGGCCCTGCCTCCTGCTCCTCCATTACCTTCCCTAATCCCCTTCCCTCTGTGTGCATATCTGTTTCTCTAATTGCCCCCGAGACCCAATCTAATGGGCAAGAAATGTGTGCCTGGGTCCAATTAAACTGGCTCCCCTCTCTCTCCTTTCCTTTCTACCTCTGTTCCCCTCTGCCCCTTTCCTCTTCCAATAACCCCATGCTCACTCTCTCTCTCTCTCTCTCTCTCATACCCTAACCCTTATCTTTCTCTCTCTCCCGCCCTCCCCTCCCCTCCCCCAGCTTCAGAACCAGAGTGAGCTGCGCGCCCCCACGGCGGAGAAGGCTGCCTTCTTCCTGGATGCAGCCATCGCAGCACGGAGCACGAGCAGGCCCGGCGCAGACGAGGAGGACCGTCGCAACTCCCACATGCTGTTCACACTGCACATCTACCAGTACCGCATGGAGAAGAGCGGCAAGGGAGGGAGTGAGTACTATTACTAGTATACCTACTACACTATTACTAAACTGTTAGTACTACTACTACTAATACTACACCTACTGCACTATTACTACAACTGTTAGTACTACTACTACTAATACTACACCTACTGCACTATTACTACAACTGTTAGTACTACTACTACTACACTATTACTACAACTGTTAGTACTACTACTACTACTACTACTACTACTACTGCACTATTACTACAACTGTTAGTACTACTACTACTACTACTACTACACTATTACTACAACTGTTAGTACTACTACTGCTATGTCCACCCGTTCTTCCACAAAGGATGAATTCCTTTAATCTCCAGAACAGAAAAATAACGTCATCAGCTAATTATGGACTTAATCGTGGAAGAAATGAAAATTACAGTAATTTAACAATGACCACTTCATTATTCCATAAATGATAGTGCTAAGTAGCAGGTGTAATTCCTCCAATCAGTTCCACTGCTGATTATAGCTATGCCCAGGTACCTGCCAAAGACAGCCCCACCTCAGGCATCACAACAGGAGAAGCTGTGCTGTGGGTTAGATGGTGGATGATACCAGAATAAATCGGAATGGCTAACAAGCCTCTAGTCTCTTATTTGGAGTGTTTATGGATGCTTTCGCACTGGCCCCTGTAAAAAGACACTGGTTTGCATTCATGCACTGTGCACAGGGAGCGAGTGAGGGTTTGAAGCACTCAATTTCTAAGTATTGCTGACAAGAGTTTAATGGTTCGCTGCTGCCGCCTTGTCTGAAAGTCTGTAATCTTCTCCTACAATCATGTGAAATAACATATCAGTGACCTACATAACAATGTGCCACTCCTCTGCAGTGTGGAGAAATTTGGCCCTGCTCTCAACTGGACTGAGCACAAACCCCTTTACTATGTATAAGGCATCATGGCTAGGATAATTTAGGTGCCAAATGCAGTGACTGTCCCCCTTTTGTAAGTATGCTACAACAGGATCCTTTTAGACTGATTTATGTGTCTGGTAGGAGTTTACCTGTCTGTTAAAACGGAGGCAATCTCACCTAGATTTGAATCACTTCAGACCGTGAGGTTTAGTCATGAATAAATCACACAGCCATGCCAGCCGCCAGTCTGGTCTGGTCTGGTCTGGTCTGGGCTGTGCCACTCCTGCCGTTGTGGCACAGCGCTGTGGAGTGCTGACTTCAGAGGGAGTGTCTGCGCAGAGATATATAACCTCACCTGTCTCCTCCTCTGTCATTGGCAGTGTCGGGCGGACGGAGCAGGTTGCACCTCATCGACCTGGGGAGCTGCGAGAAGGTCCTGAGCAAGAGCAGGGACGGCGGGGGCGGCCTGTGTCTGTCTCTCAACGCTTTGGGCAACGTCATCATGGCTTTAGCCAACGGGGCTAAGCACGTTCCTTACAGGTAGGGTAACCCATGGGCTTTCTATACCTACCCCATACACATACTGTACGATGCTGAGAAGTCAAGAATGTCATCAGAATGTTTGAGGCAAGTTAGTGCATGTACTGTAGATTTTGCTTTTCTGTATGACTGATTATCTGCCTAGTATAGACTTAGTTGGTCTCAGCAATGCAGCTCGCTGTCGTATGAAGTCGTAACTGGTGAATGAATGGAGATAAATTATTCTGATTTTGGGAAGAGACGTATAATTTGGGAAATGTAAGTCATACAGTCGGTAGTGTAAAAGGGGAAAGTCAGACAAGAGGAAATGTAATACAAGGTAACACTACTATTTGATGTAAAATGGCGTAGCACACTAATGCGCATACCACGTAATCGCAAGGTTCCTGGTTCGATTCCGACCCCCAACACGTCTTGCATGTCATCCCTCCTCTCTCTCCCATCCTTCCTGTCAATCTCTACTGTCTCTATCCCAGTAAAGCAGAAATGCCCTAAAACATATTAAACCCCCCCCCCCAAAAAAAAACAGAACATGCTACGGTTTCTTGTCGTTGTTTACACCACAAGGACCGTAAGGCATTTCTCGAACGGTGGTGGTAATGACGGTGTGTGTGAACATGTCTTTCAGGGACAGCAAACTGACAATGCTGCTGAGGGAGTCGCTTGGCAACATAAACTGCAGAACGACGATGATCGCCCACATCTCTGACTCTCCTGCCAACTACGCTGACTCACTCACCACCATCCAGCTGGCCTCCCGCATCCACCGCATGAGAAAGAAGAAGTCTAAGGTCTGTGTCAGGACACGAATTGCTTCGTCACTGAATACAGTTGATTGTAGCGATATTATTTGTCACAATACCGCATCCATAATCCAGACCTATCACCGCGATCCGTTTTTTTAATGCGATTTGTGTCCCTGAGTTATATCTAAAATGTTTTGTATACATACTCTACAGACCACCAAGGTGGTTCACATAACGCAGTCCGTTCAATTTTCAGTTCCATTTTCAGTAAATATATACTGTATACTGTATTGTATACTATTACACAATAGTATGGTAATGTGAACCATGTATCATGATACATATCGCATCGGGATAGTCCTTGCCAATACCCAGCCCTAATCGCCACATACTGCAGTAGCATATCAGCCCATTTATTGAGAATGTTTGTGACGGTAGGTTGTTTGTTGGCGTGGTGTTTTGTTGCACCTACTTATGTGATAAGGAAGAGTCTTGACTCGTACTGAATCAGCAGGGAACTAGGTGTATTATGTGACCATTGCAAAGGAGGTTCTACCGTTCTCCATCTAATCTCATGGTATGAATAATTGAGGCCTTGGAAAAGCCCATGCTACTGTAACTTAGAGGCCATCGAATGGAATAAATCTGCTTCTGCTAATGAAAGGTTGTTAGTGCAATAATTCAGAGCTAGTTTTTCTTGGCTCCTCTACACATAATCATGTAATCAATATTGCTGCCTAAGGATGTGTGTAATGCATGCTCTAGGATTAGGGAAATATATGCCTCAGAACTTTAGGTTCAATGACAGCATATATTTATTCAGCATTGGTCCCAGGCATAATTATAATGCATTCCATGCACACCAATTCATATTATTGACGTTAATTTCAGTCTGCCTATTGATGTGCACTTTTAACCTTTAAATGTATCGACTTTGCAACTTCAAAGGAATTCATATTGGCCTTGGCATTGATTTCACCCTGAATTAATTCAAAAATGTAATTAACTGTACAGTGCGGGAATTGTGTAGGGGAAATGATAGAGAAATGATTTAAAGGATATTAATTTTAAAATACCATTTCTAGCATTTAATGCTGTCTTTTGCTAGTCCAAAGCACCATATACATTATTTCCTACACTGTTTTTGTAACTGTCTGTGTGTCTCTTATTTCTTTCAGTATGCATCCAGTTCATCTGGAGGGGAGAGCTCCTGTGAGGAGGGGAGGATCCGCCGGCCCCCCCACCTCAGACCCTTCCACCCCAGGACCGTGGCCCTGGACCCAGACCTGCCCTCCCTGCTCAGCGACCCAGACTACTCCTCCAGCAGCGAGCAGTCCTGTGACACCGTGATCTACGTGGGCCCAGGGGGGGGCGCCATCTCTGACAGGGAGCTCAGCGATAACGAGGGACCCCCGGCCTTTGTTCCCATTATCCCCTCCCTCAACAGGAAGCGGAACGGGAAAGAAGGCCCGTTCGACAGAGACCATTTCTTCAAGTGCAACACGTTTGCTGAGCTGCAGGAGCGGCTGGAGTGTATTGATGGCAGTGAGGAGCCCACAGCTTTCGTTGGAGAGGGCGGGGGAGGTCAGGCTAGCCCCAAGATGGACAGTGGTGCTGGTAAGCCCAAGGAAGGCCAAGGCTCAGTTTCCCCAAAGACTGTAACAAAGGCCTCCTCCTCCCAGGAGAGCATCTCACCCAAACTAGCCCCCAAATGTCCAGCAGCGCCTCAGCCATCCAGCAGCTCCCATCCCACGTCTCAACTGGAACATTCCAAGTGGCAAGGCAGCCCCTCAGACAGGGGGGTGTCAGAGAGCGTGTGCAGAACTAGTGCTGATGGTGAGAAGGTGTTAGCGCCCAAGAGCAGGGCTAGCCCAAACAAACAGTGTGTGCCCACGGTGCCAGCCTCTGAGCCTGTGGTGAGGGAGAAGGTCTACTTTAACAAGAAGCCCTTACCCAAGCCGGCACCCCCTCCTCCACAGCAGAGAGAGCCCTGGAGGGGAAATGGAGATTCTGAGGAGAGGTCCACCACCAGAATGCCCCCTGTTGGAATGAGCCATCAAGCTATGAAACGGGGGGAACCTGGGAGCTCCCCAGTTCTTGGTAGGACCAACCCTAGAGGTCCAGTGGAGGTGTGCCAGCTGCGCTCCACCCTGAGGGAGAGGTGCCTGGACAGAGACATCCTAAGAGCCACTGTCACCCTGCAGCAACCTGTGGAGCTCAACGGGGAGGACGAGTTGGTGTTCACCGTGGTGGAGGAGCTGTCTATAGGCAGTTTCATGGACAATGGCCGCCCCTCCAGCATCATCAGCTTCAACAGTGACTGTTCCCTGCAGGCCCTGGCCTCGGGCTCCCGCCCTGTCAGCATCATCAGCAGCATCAATGACGAGTTTGACGCCTACACGTCCGCTGTGGGGGGGTCAGAGGTCAACATTGAGATGGTTACTCCCCTGCAGGAGGATGCGTATGTGTATGTGGGCAGCAGGGGCTCCTCCATCAGCTCCTGGCTGAGTGAAGTGAGCGTCTGCACTCTGGAGAGTGAGGGGGCCCACTCTGCAGACGTGTTCCTCCCACAGGCAAAGCACATTGGCCCAGAGGGCACCTTTTACTTAGATTCCCTTGGTATGTTTCATACCGAATCATCCCCAAGGGATATCAAGAACTCCCTCAATGACAGTGGCTTTAGCTTCTCTGAACTGGACAGTGACAGTGTCACCTCTAGCAAACTGTCTCTGACAAAGTGCCCCGCATCTCCCCAGTCAGCCAAAGCATCCCTCAGATTCCCATCCAAAACAGCTAAAGTGAGCTCTCTCGCCTCCTCCCAACCCACACAGGGCCCTAACATAGTCCACTCTAGTCTTCCCAGGAAAATGAAACCTACCTCATCCATCCCCCATAGTAGTAGCAGCAGCAGTAGTAGTTGTGAGCCCCAGAGACAGGACGGCAGGCAGGAGGACCCATGGCAGCGCATGGACAACCGCTCTGAACCTCAATTTCTCTCAGAATCCAGTGCCACCAGCAAGCTCCCCAAAAACTCCCTCAGTGGTATTCCCTCCCGAAAAGTTGGTGTAAACAGCAACAGCATACCTCGGCCACCCAAGGTGCAGGCATCTACCTCAGCCCAGAGGGTGGTTGACGGCTGTGAGAAGTCTGCCAGCAAGAAAGCGGAGCCCCCGAGTAAGATGCCTCAGTTCAGACGAGGGGCCACCACTCTCGGCATAGTGCCTGTCATTCATGCCTCCCCAGAATCCAAGGGATACCAAGACATTACGGCATCAACCAACAGTCTCAAGTTCTCCTCTCTTGGGAAAAACGGCAAGGCCAGTGGGCAGAAAACGAGCATGCTGCCCAAACCTGGCGGTACGTCCCCTCCTCCTCTTCCTCCAGTGCGCAAGTCCAGTCTAGATCAGAAGAACCGGAGCCTGCTGCCACAAAGTGCCTTAAAGTCTGCGTATGGGGACGCAGGGAGGGCCTCAGTAGCCAGGGCAGTGGTGTCAGAGGATGAGCTAGAAGTCCGTCTCAGAGGTGACTCCAACAGCCTCAAAACATCCAGCCTCAAAACCGACTACTCCAAAGCTACATCTAGTCTGAAGGCCAGAGGGGCCAGAGGAGAAGCTGGGCAGCATTACGGCAGTCAGATTTCCCTGGAGAGGTGTGAGAGCTTGTCCTTAGTGGGCTCCAGACCTGTGCTCAGCCGGGAGAATAGTGGGACCAGTCTGGGCAGCAACAGCAGCAAGTCCAGCAGGTCCATTCCCAGATTTGGGAATTCAACCAGCTCCCCCATAGCTACCTCCCCATCATCCCCCTGTGGAGGCCCAGGTGCTCTAGGTAAACCTGGGCAGGTCAAAGCTAGTGTTAACCCCAGAGCGATAGGAACAGTCAATGGAAGTAAGGCCCGCACACTGTCAGCCAACAACTCCAAGGGCCTTAGCTCCTCCACCAAGTCCCTGGTAGCTCCAGCCACTAGGAACCCCAACGCTAACCTCCCCCCAACTGGGAAGACCTCTGGCCCTCGAGCCACGGCTGCAGTCAACAACAAGCCAGTGCGGGGCACCATCATGGGCACCAAGCAGGCCATGCGGGCTGCCAACAGCCGGGTGAGCGAGCTGGCATCAGGCAGCACCTCAGGCAAACACCTGAGAGGCTCCGGAGACTCAGACAGCGGTAACGACAGTGGGGTGAACGCGGGCGATGACAAGTCCCCCATGGCCATGCTGCCCTCACCTTACAGTAAGATCACGGCCCCTAGACGGCCTCAGCGCTACAGCAGCGGCCATGGTAGTGACAACAGTAGTGTGCTGAGTGGGGAGCTGCCCCCAGCCATGGGCCGCACGGCGCTCTTCTACCACAGCGGAGGCAGCAGTGGATATGAGAGCATGATCCGGGACAGTGAGGCCACGGGCAGCGCCTCCTCTGCCCATGACTCCATGAGTGAAAGTGGGATGTCCTCCTCAGGCCGCACCAGGAGCTCCAAGTCCCCCAAGAAGAGGTCCAATGGTAAGAAAAAAATATGTATATAGTATGTATATTATTTAAATTCCCTGGCACTAATTTATTAAATCCTTTTACAGGCCTTCTTGTTTTAGACAATTATGTTTTTGTTTTTTTTTACAAGCCAGTGTGGGATGTCAGAAGTCAAACAGTCCACTTGTTAAACAACGTATGAGAATGTCATCAATGGAGGTCATAACCCCTAATGGTCTTTACTGGCAGATAGCTCATATAAGTCTATAAATAGTGCCTGTGCAGACAGAGCAGCTCAGAGAATCACTTGTTGCAGTGAAGAGTTCACTCTTATTGACTTTAAGTGGGTTTGGCTTGATGAAAATGCAGCATTGTGAACGGTATCTCATCTGAACTACTGTGTCTACAAATCAGGCAGCTTGCCAGAAAAATAGCCCACAACCCCCAAATAACATCCAAGGCAACCTGTGGCTTTACTTATCTCCCCTTGGCAATCTTATAGAGATATGTGTAATGTTTTTATTAGATTCTTGTGTTATATTGGCTCCTGTCACCTTTTTGAACAGCAGCATACATTATTCTCATATGGAGAAATGTATGAAACAACATGACTTTGAACCGTGTAAGACGAGTTGAACAGCATTGGACAGTCGTGAACATGTTCCAGGTCTTTTAGATTCATTGTTGTCAACCTTTGCGATGAATGTGTGTTATGGCAATGTATGATATAGATAGCTATGAAACCCTTATACATATGCAATCAACACAACACACAGGAGGCCTGCATAAAGCCTGATATCGCTTTGCATCCCAGACCCTGCCTCATACATATTTACTGATAGAGATGTACAGACCAGACCACATTACCATTGTATATTTCCATCCGTAATTGAGGTGCCTGTCTGTATGTGTCTCCGTCTCACCAGGCCTCCAGCGGAGGCGGCTCATCCCGGCCCCGCTGCCAGACACCTCGTCCTTGGGGAAGAAGACGGGCACGGCGGGCCAGTGGGTGGATCTGCCCCCCATGGCCGGTCCACTGAAGGAACCCTTTGAGATCAAGGTGTACGAGATTGATGATGTGGAGCGGCTCCAGAGGCGGCGACAGGAGGATTCTGCCGAGGTGAGAGAATCGTCACTCTTACTTTCTGTAATGCAAGTTCAACATGGCTGAACGTATTTTTAGGTCCTGTTAGGGGCTGGTTCATTGCTGTATACATCCTGCTTAGCAATGTCAAGCTCAGCAATAGTCTACATGTGCCACATTGATCCTAGCCATCGTCTGAATGTGCCACATTGAAGCTCGAGCAAGGCGTTGTGGGAAGGTCTTAGCTCACCCTTTCCCAGTTTCTTATTAAAGAACAAGACAGACGTTTGCCTCTCAGACATTTGACCTTCAGTCTGCCCGAAGGCAAATCCTGCCGTTTAAGTGTCTGCAACCACTGTCAGAGCACAGTATTACGCTAGGGTCCTGCTGGAATGTGGAGAGATCAGGAGGTAATTACTGTCTGGGGTTAATTGGTTTAGATATGACTGATGGTCTGGGCTCAGTGGTGGTGGTGGTTGGGGGTGGGGGGGGGGTGGGCAGAAAGAGAGGAGAGAGTAGTCGTGGAATGCGTGATGAATGTGTTCACCCCTTACCCCCCAACACCCATCACCATGGCCCATCCCTGGCTGGCTGACGGCTCTTTATGGTTGCCTCCTCTCACACGGGTCATTAACTGCTCCCACAAGTTAGAAGCAGCCAGACAGGGATTTGTTAGGAGACGATTTTAAATCAGCTGGATGGTGGTTTGATTTAGTTTCAATTAGGGAAAGATGATCTTCAATGTGTCTTTCCCAGCCATCACTGGCTGAATGGCTGGTAATGAAATGCACTGCCTTGTACCCCCCCCCCCCCCCCCACCGTTCTAAAGCTAGTTCTGTAATCCTGTATGTACTCTACTGTATGGGCATTAATGTCTGGCTATTTGTGTATAAGCTATGTTTGGGGAGGTGTACTTTATGTAATCTTGTTTGTGTGTGCATGTGAATGGCTTTTCTTTAACCTATAACAATATGACTTTTCTATGATGTTTTCTACTATGTTTCTGACATAGTTTTCTCTTTTCTTCCATTTTCACATCTCCAGCAGCCATTCCAGGATGTTGAGAAGGTACGTTGATTTTGCAGGATGGTTGACTCTTGACTGCAAGGACATATTCTGTAATGGCAGTTGGGGAATAGTTTTGATTGAAGGAAGTGCATTGTTCAAGTTGTATGCTCATATCTCAAGTTAGGATTCAGCCCATTGTGAGAGGAAACCAGTATTCTTACATTACAATACCTGGAAAGTGCCCACAAATGTTAATATACAACACTGTATCTGTATATCCTGCAATTCTTTAGCTGCAACCACAAATGTGAGTCAATGACAGACGTGGAAATAATAAGCCTCACGCTACTTTATTTCAATATCAACTATTTACATTCACAATATTTAGCTGTTAGATGTGGCTACCCAGGTGTATTTGGTGGCATTCAGTTTAATATAATAATAATATAATATATAATAATATATAAATAACTAATCAAATAAAGATATAATAAAACTATAATATATAATAAATCATATAATATATACAGTACCAGTCAAAAGGTTAGGTAGGTTAATATTGAAGACATCAAAACTATGACGGAACACATACACGGAATTATGTAGTAAACAAAAAAGTGTTAAACAAACCAGAATATGTTTTATATTTTAGATTCTTCAAAGTAGCCACCTTTTGCTTTGATGACAGCTTTGCACACTCTTGGCAAGGTGTGTCCAAACTTTTCACTGGTACTGTATATGTTTTAACGAAATGTGTCAGATTATGTATGTAACTTTCCAGTTTCGCGATGGAGTTGTTCAATCAGTAAACAGCGTGTCCCTGTCCCTCTTCCTCAGGGCCTGCTGTACTTCAACAGTAAGCTGAAGGTGATAGAGAGGCGACAACAGCAGATCAGGGAGCTGAAGGCCAAACATGAGGCCCTGAGAGAGGAGCTGGAGGACACCAAGACTCGGCTGATGATGGACCCCTGCAAGTGGATAGGAGAGTGTAAGTGCTGCATCATTCCTACGGCGCGGGGGGCAGTATATGGGGATGTACCATACGTATTAGATTAGTCTCTATGTCACCTACCGGTGGATGTCCTTCTGTGGACACTGCCGGTTCTCAGGCGTGTGTGGTGGTCATGTGTCTAACCTGTTGCCCCCCCCCCCTGTCGTCTCCTCTCCTTCCAGTTGAGGTGGACCAGGATTTGGACAAGGAGTCCAAGGAATACTATGAGGCCCTAGGACAGGTCACAGAGGAACTGGAGTTCTGTGTCAACCTATGCAAGTCACGTGTCATGATGGTGACCTGCTTTGACATCAGCACGGCGTCACCGCCCGACACCCAAGAGGGACCGCGAGAAGTCGAAGTGTGAGAACGAGCGGAAGTAGATGATGGAGAATCCAGGAAGTGAGAAAAGGAAGGATGATGAAATGTAGCAGCCAGTTCATAGATGTATTGCTGGAATGAAGTGACAAAACGAGAACAATGGATGAGTTTCAAGACAAGCGGGGCGGGGGGGGGGGGGGGGGGGGGGGTTTGCATGGAGACGGAGGAGATCGGAACCACTTATCTGCAGTGCCTCGTTGTTCTGGCCATGTTCAAATGGGATAGAGAGAGACGTGTGCACAGAGGCAACAAGTTTCTGTGTTTCCTGCATGGTGAGAGAGTGGCTATCATTTACCCAAGAGTCATTCAACGACGCCCAGAAGTGCCTTTTTCACTCGACTTATTTTGAGTCATTATTTTTTGTATGGTGCTAGTATCATAGCCAGCATACCTAAGCAAACCCTGAACATATTCCTTTTAAGAAATAATTATTTTATATTGCATTGTATAGTGTATTTATATGATTATGCTGTGTGTATAAATATCATTTGTAGGAAAAAAAAAAGAAAAGTTAAGAAGAAGAAGAAAAAAAAAAAGAAAAGCAATAAGCTAATGTTATTGCGTTCCCAAACCTTGCCTTTTCTCATGTTTCAAACCTCAGTCAGCATTTTGCCCACGTTCATCCAACCTCTTGCGCCTTATGTTATTATTCTGGTCCCGTAGTTTTTCTACCTTTAAAAACAGGTCTGTGTTATCTTGTCCAGGACTAGGCCGGTTGTTATCACTCATCCACTGCCGGCTGGGCTGTGAAAGCTTGCATGGTTGAGTAAATGTTTCCTCTCTCCAGTTGCCTTGATCACAAGGGGTCCCGGTGGGGGGGGGTGCTGCGATGGGGTGGCGGTAACGATGGTGATGTCGGAAAAGGGGAAGAGGAAGGTATGTCAAGCGGTGGCGGAGCTGTGTTTGCCCTTGTTTATTTAATTGGAGCTGTGGCGATGGCAGAAAGCATCGACCAGAGGGCCGCCATACAGGGCCGGCTCCCAGGCTGCGGATGCTATAATTCGTGGGTGTCACGGTTAATGACTATGCCGTAGGGGTGCGCAGAGCCACCCTAAGAGACCCTCCTTACCCTCCCTGTGCCACCCGAGCCATGAGGAGAGCATGCTGGGTATTCACATGCACAGTGGTGCTCGTCAGTGAGGCCGTTTTACCCCTAGATTGGGCCCTGACCGTAAACAAAAGGGCAGGGATGAGATGCCACAAGCACTGGCATTTCTGCAGCTCTTCTTGTGGCGTACTCTTTTAAGTGGTGCCAAGGCTCGTTCTATGCATTCCAACATTCTCTCTCCCACAACTTAGAACTAAGAACCTCAATGCAGCACTCAAGTCAGCAGCACAAGACCGTTCTCACGATGACTCGACTCATTCTTGAGCTCCAGGTTCACTAAGATACACTTAGTCCAACACGTGGTTCTCTTCGCTCCCCTTTGCGTTATTTACATTTATTCACCGATTTGACTCTCAATCAAAGACCGGAGGCTAGGCTCAAAGTCAAGAGGCAGTTTTCTACTGTAACTGTAGTCTGTAAGGAAATACTGTGTTTCCAGTTTATTAAAACAGCTGTATGTAGCTGCCAGAATGTGTTTGTGTTTGAATCACTGCAATGAGAATGGTGAGAACAAAGATGATTAACTGGTTTTGGTTATTTAGAGTAAGAAACAGAAACTGGCTTTTGTTGTTTGATGTGTTTGATTTATATATAACTCAGAAAATATTCATTTGTTTCCTTTCCTCTTACAAAGATATACTCTCTCAGGCCCTTTCTGAAGATGCTGCATGAGATTTTTATTCATTTTTAAGAATGAT
Source organism: Argentina silus (assembly GCF_951799395.1). Classification (NCBI taxonomy): domain Eukaryota; kingdom Metazoa; phylum Chordata; class Actinopteri; order Argentiniformes; family Argentinidae; genus Argentina; species Argentina silus. Next base: position 4,502,029 of record NC_139667.1, read on the forward strand.
TTCTATTCCATTTTTACCATTTTGATTTTTTATAATACTCTCTTCTCTCTTTAGTTAGGGGTTAGTTTCATGAATTAAATGACTTTTACCAAACTGAAACATTTTTTCAAGAAAGGTGATGTATGTTAGGTCATATTTCATATCAAAATCCATATTTTCTAATGTCCTTGGTTTTGTATAGGATTTTCTGACCCTGTGTATAAATGTATGATAATGGCAGCTCGTGTTGACTTTTACCTGTGAATAAAAGATGTTTCTTCTTATTGCTGTTTCAGTGTTGATTTTCCTCCCTTGTTCTTGCTGTCTGAGGAACATCTTTACTTGTAGCCTACTTCATAATCCAATAAAACAGACAGCCTTCTGTTCTGTGCCCGAGAGTAGACATTGATCTGTACAACATCACACCAGATTGGAAAAGAGCAACACAGAATAGCCTAATGAGAATATTATGAAGACAGGCCTATCATGCTTGGGGTTTCGATCGCACAATCGCAATTGGAAGTAAAATAATCACATGGTCAAATATTGATTTTGGTGTCCAAGGAAGAGAAAGCAGTTTTTTTTATATATATATATATGCTAAATATGTGGTTTAGAAACTGCACATGTATTTTCACAGAACAATACGGCAGAAAAGCCTGCTACTTGCAAGTTCTTGGGTGCCCATTTACTGGAAAAAAAAACCCAAATCAAATCCACTGGTAGAAGCCCCCACACAGACCACTCGCTAGCTAGCCCCCCCTTCACCTTCTCTCAAACATCCCTATACAGTAGGTTGACATTCAGGCGATCGACAAATGATCTGAGTGAGAGAGTGGAATGGTATAGAGTAAGATGGAATGGTAAAGAGTAAGATGGAATGGTATAGAGTAAGATGGAATGGTAAAGAGTTAGATGGAATGGTAAAGAGTTAGATGGAATGGTAAAGAGTTAGATGGAATGGTAAAGAGTTAGATGGAATGGTATAGAGTAAGATGGAATGGTAAAGAGTTAGATGGAATGGTATAGAGTAAGATGGAATGGCGAACATCAGGAGGGGAGTATCCTGTGCCAGAGTACAGTAAGGCTGTTCCCTTTGAGGCTGTCGGCCACCGTCATACTTGTCTGCCTAAATCAGACTCAATCGAGAGATGGCGTTCTCTGTTCCGCGATTACTATCACGCAGCCTTGTGTGTCCTGGCTTATCAGTTTACCACCTGCTCAGCATTTAACACACGGATGCCTCGTTTGACTGGGAGCCTCAGCTTACATACAGCCAACTATTTGGTTACATTGACCGGTCCACTTCAGGGCTCCCCACAGTAGCAACCATATTCATGCCACCCCCTTATCTAACACTTGTTTCCATGATTTCATGTTTTGCAGCTAACTTGTTCTGCTGGAGAGCTACGCTGGCTATGCTTAAGTGAACAACATGTAGGTCTCCACGTCAGCATTTGTTCTTCTGAGAAATGAAAATGAAATTGTAGAGATGGAAAACATTTTAGGGTTTGACAAATGTGAAATATGCGGCCGTAAAAGAAATGTACTGTAAGAGGTACGGCAAGATTAATAGCACCCGTTTCAAAAAAGGGTTCTGTACTCTGATGCAAGGCCATCTTGCTGGTGTGTAATATAGATGAGTGGAGATGTGGAGGTAGGCCTTGCACCATGCTGAGCGATACCATCTTGCCTCCGTCCTGTTCGTTTAATTTGATTAAAAGCATAGGAGGATGATTTGGCTGTGTGGCAGGAGCAGCTGGTCGCCACATTTATAATGAAATCCATGGGCCGCCTTTAGCCGCTCTGGGTTTGGGTGCTCTTCCCTCTGGGAAGGAAGAAGGGCCAAAACTCTGAGCTCTCGCCACTGACACTGAAGTGCAACTTCCTCTGGTACATTTGATTCCTGGTGGTGGTGATGAGCACTATTAACATATTGAATCGGTTGATTTCATCCAGTCCGGTTATATTTCTGGCATCTCCGCTGTCAGACAGTAGCCACTCAGATTTCTGCACAGCACCCCTTTTTTTCATGTTGGACAACTGTATGCATAAGCCTTCCCTCCAGAACCCAAGCCTGCGGTTGTTTGGCAGACAGTGAGTGCCTTCCTTGTGACAAGTCATTCAAGCCCCTGACAGCTCTGACTGTTTTCGGCTGCTCCGAGGAGGTGTGTGTCGATGTGTAGACAGTTGGTCAGGACTGCTGCTGAGTACTGACGGCTGCTGAGTCCGTGGGCTCCTGGCCCAGTCGGCCCAGTCTTCCACCGCTCTCTACGCCTCGGGCTCTCCTATAAGCAGGGAGTCGGATGTTCGGAGAATAGAAAACGAGTTCAGAGAAAAGTCAAGAGTCCCCCCCCCACCACCCCACCACCCCACACCCCCCTCCCCTTCTCATCCCCTACCCCCTGTCTCAAACAAGTTTCATCATACTGTGGCTAAGATTTCCTCTCGGTTGTATCATCTGTGAAAAGGGAAATAAAGCGTATTTACACACTGAACTATTCAAATTCACCCCTCATGCTATCCAAGCTGTTTAATTTTTATTTACAGCGTCTTTGATCTCTCCCTCTCTCTCTCTCTCTCTCTTGTCTTTTTCTTTCCTTTCACTCTCCCCCTTCTCCAACAGTGTAGTGCAGTGCTCAGCCCACAGTGCTTGGAAATCTCCTGTTACTGTACCTCTCCATACTTGATTCTATGAGGTGATTCAAAAACACCTTTGAGATTTTGCGTTTTTCTCTCTTAATGCCATGACCACAGCTTTATGAGAGAAATGTACTAATGTTAGGCAGAGGCTTAGGCAGAAGAATACAACCAGCCCACACACCCAATTATCAGATATGACAACTGAGGTGAAAATACCCAAATGACTTGTTTACAACAGCACTACCGACTGTATTTGCCACTTAAAATCTGATGTGGGTCACTTGTTTAAGCAAATTACACCGACCCGTTGTTTGCCCTATCCATTGTCCTTGTAGATGGAAACACAGGATTTACGAGTCCCCATGCAGTGATGGGATACCTAGAGCTTCCCTGGGCATTGTTAGTGGTAGTGGCAGCTCAAGTTTGGATTTACAGCCACACAATCACGCAGATTGCACCGTCTAAACCCAAGCTTGCTCTCTCAAGAAGAGCCATAAACCTAACCAAATGCTGCCACTTATTCCCAGTAATTAAAACAAGCTGGTGTGGAGGGAAAAGTCCTTAAATTATCAGAGGCCAGGAGAGATGTAAGGCTCACACATGTCTTCCTCAATCCTGTCCCTGCTTCAGGGGCTCGTAACTATTGACATTTCCTCCCCAAAAACAGATAGCATTAGTGAGGAGTTTGCACTAAGAGAGAGGGCTTTAAGATCTAGGGTCCCATAGAATTTCCATTGAACAGGGCTCTAAGTTCCAGTGGGAGGACATATTGGTGGTCTAACACTCTGGCATTAACACTGCAGGCACCAAATCAACCCGGACCAATTCATTCTGTGAAAGTGGATTGATTGCCCTTTTGGAGACAGCTGAAGTGATCTAAGGCTGAAGACTTAACCTTGTTTACGGAATTTCTCGAGTGCCAAGTGAGGATAAAGGATGAGCAAGGCCTTGCGTGACGCAACACCAGGAGTATGACAGATGATAGGAATAATATATTGTCATCTTGGCACCGATTACAAAGTGAGACATCTTATAGCCATACAAAGACAACTCCCCCCCAGACTTCCTCCACCTGCTCATGTTCAGACTGGGATGGGGAGCTGGACGTGGGTCAGTGGTGTATTTGGCCTGGTGTGGGTTGACCCGGGAGCATTGGCAAGCTGGTGTGGTCTACCTCCAGGAGCCCACAGCCTTAGGTAATGGAGTTACAAACCCAGTCCAGTTCTGATCTCATCTGACAGGGACCTGGCAGCAGACTAGAGGACAGTGGCCTCCTGCTCACTGTTCACTTCACTCTCACTCTGACCTCCTTCTGGGTACCAAGGATGGACACGTCATCAGAATAGTCTTCAATGGTCAGACTGACAGAGATTACTTCACTTTAACCCTTAGTTGATCAAATACATTAATTGTTATTTGGTCTATTTTTTTGGGGGGGGGTTTCAGAGATTTAATAGCTGTTGTCCATGTGTATAGATGACTAATAGAAAGGTAATAGTCAGTGGCACAGTCAGAAATTGAACATGTTGGACTACCAGAGGATGCTCTGACCTTATCAAAATATTCATGAGGAGAACCACCGCACTGCCCTTGTTTTGTTTGTTGGACTCTTTGTCTCCGTGTCCAGATTGCTTGTAGATAACCAAATATTTACATATAAGACAGTCCTCTGAAAACAGGGTTAGAATATTGATATGAGTAGTCAGTAAATGTAATGTTAATATTAGGAATGTGAATTATGAATATTCATGATTGGAAGAAACCCAACACTGATTCAGATTTGCTCTCGAAGAACATAATTTGGTGTGTGTAATAGGTTAGATCACATCAGTAGGATAGGTTGCACTACATCAGTGGAAATCAGGCTAATGACTTGGTCCTCCTGCCAGGACTTGGGTTGGTAAAAGGTGCCAGCCCTGTTAAAGATCTTTAGATTGCACCCCTAAGTCTACTTGCCATAAAGAAATCTCATTAGTAGAAGAACCTAAATAATTAGATTGGACACCTAAGAGGTGCAACACCAGAGGAACTGCGGGTCTTTATGGTGTGGATCTGACCGGCGAGCCAGCTCCAGCAGGTCATGCTCTTAAACAGATGGGCCGGAGTAATGAAAGAGACCCTTTTAATTAGTCTGTCTGAAGACATTTATTCATATCGGACGCCCTCCTCCCCAATAAAGTTTCATTGACCACCAGGCAGGGTCTTAGCTGGCTCCCAGCAGTCACCATCTGGTGGACAGCCGAACCAGGGCAACAGGGTGGCTCCTTTGTCCCCCCCCCCCACTCCAGTAAGCCGGGATGGGGCCCAAGGACACGGCCGAGTGGCTGGCTCTGAGGGGGACCCACTTTGTTGTCTCCCAGTGGTTACTCGGCAGGTCGAAGAGCCTCCTGGGTGCATTGTGGGGATTGGGGTCTATTTGTAATACTAATTAAACTCTTGTTCTATGGGGTGGAGCTGAGGGAGACAGCCTGAGGAGGGACGGGCGGTTCTGGACTGAAGGTCAGCTTCACTTCAGGGAGTGGGTTTGTTGAGATATGGCCCAACTGAGCATCGCTTATACCAATGTAGTGCATTAGTCACAGACTCGGATATGTGTAACTGGCTTATCTGGCTCTGTCCTCATGTTTATCTATAGATTAGATCTCATCAGCGGTGTGGAGAACACACTGTGGGATTAGCTCCCCTTGCTATGACTCCTAGAGATTTCATTGACTGCTGTGCAACCTGCCTGTTTTTTGGCAATAACTGAATTTCAACTAGAAGTTATTTCAAATAAACCTTTTTTTTTATCACCAATATTCTGTAACATATTGTTATATTGAGAAAACCATTTTGGTTATTCGTCATGCAAGTTAATCTCCATACCTAAAAGGATATAAACATGAACATCTTACATCAAAATGCCATGTTAAGAATTACTTTATAAAACAATATTAAATTAAGTAATTAACTATATATTAGCCTTTACATTTTTGCCTTTTTAAATTCCACGAGCCCTGCACTGGCCATATGCATAATTCTTTCCTATTCTGTGGGTTAACTGTATCTCCCTGAAAAGCAAAAGGGAATGTGGTCGCAGTTCTAAATTATTATAGAAGTAGATAAGATGAATTGGATTTCCCGTTTGGCTCATCGGGGAGCAGAATTGAATGTGTTTGGTTTGACTCTGTCTTTTCACCAGGATGAACCCTTTGTTGCGTTTTGTCGGAGAGAGACATTTGATTTTGCAGAGGTTTGATTGCTTTCTCAGTCGACGATCTTCACGGGTCAGTCTGCTGTCTCTCAGTCCATGATGAATTGGTTGTCTGCACAAAAACAACCTTCAGAAATGATAAACTTTTATCAACCGGCCTCTCAAGAAAAGTTTTGGAAAAAGATTTGAGTATCTGTAGTCTACATTGAGTGCCAGACCCCAATGCCATGTGATGGATTGCCTTTCTAATTGTATCTCAGCAGAAAGCCTGAATAGATATCCAGTTGCTGTCTGTATGATAATAATACAATGTTGTTCTTCTATTAAACATCAAATAAATTAGAAGGTAGTTCAAGGAGAGAGTGTTTTCATGAAAGGGGAAATTGGAATGTATTCATAAAAGAGAGGATGCGAAATGCGTTATCATGTACTGTACTTTACTTGAACCAATCAGAGAGAATGCAGGGCGCGTTGACATGTACTGTACTCGAACCAATCAAGCCACACTTAAAATTCGTCTTCTGCTGAGGCCTGCAGATGATGATTGCAATTTGTATAACCGAACATTTCAAAAATATAATTATCCATTTTATTAAATTTTCCAGGTTTTGTAAGGATCAGCATTATTTTTCATTTGATTGAGGGAGTAATGTAAGTGGGAGAGTTCTGGGCAGTGCAATTTAGTGCATACATACAGTATACACCATTTAAGTGATGGACTTTTCATGCAAAAGCTCTACTGGAGCGATTAATTACTGAAACACATTCACAGAAATCTCTCTTTGCTCCCACTCCCACATCTGTAGGCTGAGTATAGTCCTCTGTGGCTCAGTTGGTAGAGCGTGGCACTAACAATGCTTAGATCGTGGGTTCGATTCCCACTAGGACCACACTGAAAAATGTATGCACTCACTGCAATGTAAGTTGCTTTGGATAAAAGCACCAGCTCAGTTGTGTGTGTGTATATTACAGCAGACTGCAAACACTGTGCATGCTATCTTGAATGGTCAGCATAATCTGACTGTCACAGTCCGAACAACCTGACCCCATCTCGCTCGCACGTTTTTGATTATGTCTCAGTTTTCATTTGCACCCGTGATGATTGTCATTTCCTCCGACATTTCCATTCCAGCAGTGAGGCCCGTTTCATTGTCGACAACAATGAGGCGTCGTACGTTAGCGCGTCTCCTCTGTCAGACACTGCCAGTGACATCACGGCGGTGACAGCCCCAACACTGTCTTTGTGTTCTCTCGCTCCCCGTCTGGGAGATTAGCGCTTGATTGGCGCGCGCGGCTGACAGGAACCTGTCACCTGTTCTGATGTCTGAAGTGGAATATGCCCAAGTGAAGAGGTTAATTACACAACATTTAAGGACCCCCCCCCCTCCCACCCCACCCCCGCCACCCCCTCATCCCGGAACCATCTCATCCTAGACTGCGCACGCTGATCAAACGAAGGCTGGCAGGTCTCTGCCGTGGCAACAGTTGCCGTGGCAGTGACCTGTCTGGCAGGCAGGGTGTGTCCTGCTGTTTGTCTATTTGAATGTGCTGGCAGGCTGGTACAGTCCCTTCTCTTCCCCTTCACTATTCATCCACAGCCAAAGGAGGTGGTGAATAAACATGTTCTTTGATGCCCTGATCAGTTGGATCATCCTGCCTTGTGTGATTGGTTCTGTCTGTGGTACTCCTGGTACCCACGCTCCTCGTTCATTTACAACAAAGGTTTACATTCAATGACTCAAATTCTGATCACGGCAATGTCGTAATTAATCCAAATGTAACATAACCAGATTACAGCAACAATGTCATCTGAGCTTTGGTGGATTCCTTGTTTGGTCTATCATCATCGGTTATATATGTGATAATAATAACATACGCCATTTATTTTTTATCTAAAGCGACTTACATTGCAGTGAGTGCATACATGGTCCCAAGGGGACTCAAACCCACAACCTTGGCGTTGTTAACACCATGCTCTACCAACTGAGCCACAGAGGACCACACCCGACTACGCATTGGACATGCTCTAAGGTGCCTCGTGCCTGTTTAAAATTGCTAACAGGCAGCGTGATTACATGCCAAGAGAAAGGGACATTACCGTTGTTAAGTGTGTGGGAGAAATGACGGTGTGAAGTGCAAACAGACTGAAATCAACAGGAACTCATTTCAGTGTCGGAGACTAACTTTGAAGTGGTTTTTGTGCCGTGGAGAGAGATAGAGTTCCCACACGCCCCCTCATGTGCTGACACTTAAACAAGATGACCCACGTCCACGGCTTAAAAAGTATGACTCCCACCTCTTGGCCTCGTGTCAACAGCCTCATCACTCTCTGCCGCCCGGGCCCGGAGTACGCCTTTCATCCGGTCAGAGTTCTCATTAGAGCCTGGCCCCTCTGACCTGTCTGACTCAATCACACGCACGCACACGCGCACGCACACGCACACGCACACACACACATACACACACACACACACACCTACACACACACACACACACACACACACGCACGCACGCACGCACGCACGCACGCACGCACACACACACACACACACACACACACACACACACACACACACACACACACACACACACACACACACACACACACACACACTCCTCTTAGACTCAGATGGGTGTGTGGGGGCATCCACCACTCTGGTAATGATGGAAGGCCTTAAGAAGCCTGAGGCAGGGCGTGGGAAGTAGAAAGTAGAAACCATCTCCATGGTCACCTCAACTCTCCACTAGTGGTGTAATTGACCTGTAATCTCACTGTAGTAGTGATGGTTGGCCTTTCTATTGGAATTCAGAAACCCCCTCAGATCTGTGTGCTGTGATCCTGTTTCATCCAGCCTGTGATGGCTATTTCCCCGCGGTACATCATCTAGAGGTAATGTACATTGGCCAGTGTATCAAGAGAGTATCAAGAGACCGAGCGTACCTGTGTGTTCTACAAAGACCTTTTGGATATCAAAAGATCCATGGACGGCTTTGATATTAGGCATGTGCTAATAATTTTCTTCTATTGCAGTACTCAATGTGATGTTATGTACTTATAAGTACCCTGTAAATCCCAGAGGCGTTCAAATCAGAGAGAACGTCCTTTTGTAAGTAGTACCACACTGTTTAATTAATAAAACGTCAGGACAGTCGGAGTAAAACCAAGGCTGATTGTGTTGCATTGAGGTGCTATACAAATATCAATAGAGAAACGTGTGTGCACTGCACTGCACTGCATGGTGTCAGAGAAATGTGTGCATCTTGACTGTGGTATGAGTCGGTGTACTGTGGACCATTGTTGAAGCCGCAATGAAAGTACAGACGCGAAGGTCTCCACACATTCCTCTGAGGAAGCAGCGAAACGCATGTCCTTGACTACCGCCTCGTCCTTTCTTTCCGAAAGAACAAATAAACAAAACAAAAACATATTTTTCAAAAGAACCAGAACAAGATGCCCTCCCAGCGCTCCCAGGTTCCCCAAGGAAATGTTCATTGCGTTTTTAGTATTTGTTGTTCCATAGCAACCAAGATGAAATGGTTTTATTGATTTGTTCAGGAGCAAATTACACCTCGCCCTGGAGCCTCGGCACAATTCATTTAGAGCTGCTGCCTGCCTGCTCCCCACCACCTTAGCAGATATGTCTCCCTGCTCTTAATTACCTTTGGTTACCTGACTGGCACTACACACACGCAGAGCTTCCATCCTAATTAGCTTTTAGCTGTTTGGGTCCACAGCTCATTGATTAGCCCATGATAGCTAACAGGATGTGAAATCTTGCTGCTCTTTTATTGAAAAGGATAGGGGAAGAGTGAAGGGTTAAATGAACACCACATCCCAGAACTGTAGTATTTGTGCTTTGATTGTTCCGCTGCTGCTCTTTTGGTTCCTGAAAACTGCAGTAACCAAAGTGTTATGCCCTGCACAGTTGATTGGTATTGTGCAAATTCAACATACAAATCCACTTTTGTGATTCGTTGCATGTGAGTCACAGTCCTCAATGCATTTGGTAAATTTATGCCGAAGCACATCCTTAGATTGAACTTGTGACCCGGCGGATGTGTGGATTCACAGTAAGGTTGTGTCGGCATGCCGATTATGAGCATAACATTGTAATCCCCTTGTTTCTTAAACCCTTGCGAAATACCTCAGTTGAGCGGCATCATCCAATCTCCTCCAGTCAAGCTTTTGGGCTTATTGCCGTTGTTCAGTGACTTATTGTCCGTAAGCGGGGAAACTGCAAGCTGCGGTGTTACAGTGTATCCTCATAGTCTGGCTCTGCAGAGTGGTGGATTACGCTGCAGAACTGGGATTAGGGGAGTGAAGGGGAAGGTTTCTCTACTCTCTGTTATCCGCAATGTCCCTCAGCTGCCACATCTCCTTCCCCTGCTGTCCACGTGCAACATGTCTTGTACCCCTTTTAAACCTAGCAGAGACATTTCTAGCCTACACTCCGAAATGGCAGGAGGTACTATGATAAATTCATCAGGTACCTAGAAGTCTGCATGTGTTTCCTTTGTTCATGTCTATCTGTTCATGGCGTCTCTGGGACTCTGCCTGGTCTACAGTCCCAGTACAGGTGGGCCCGGCCCTTTAGGCCTTCAGGCAGGTTAACCGTCTTTGGCAGCTCCACTCTCCAGACGTTCCGTTCGCCTTGGAGAGTTTTGGCGGACGGTTGGCGTGGCGTGCGGCGCCCTCCCCCCCCTCCCTCCCTCCCACCGCTCTGCTCCCCCGAACACAGTTGTTCATGAATATGGATGGCAGGCAAGGCTCGCTGGCATCATTAACGTGCCACAAGACCATATAAATCACATCACCATAAAACCTCCAAATGCTTTGATAAATAAGGTTACACTGGAACAACCCGGGGAGCTCAAGAGCGCAAACACTGTAGAGCGCTGAACACACTGCCGCAGTTTTTTTTTTTTATTGTTTTGATAGGATTTCTCAGCAGTCGCTTAGATGTAACTTGTGGTTTATGAGTGTTAACAACCAAAAACCTAGTCTCACGAGGCCGAGACTCGTGCAGTCGCTCACACGCGCCGACACAGTCACGGATATGATGTGTAGCGTGGACCGGCACGCGCTCGCTGGAGTAAGTATCTTGAGCCTGTGGAAAGCTCCCCCTTCACTGCATGGGGTAGAGACAGCTCTGACATCTCATCAAGTTGAAGATGAGTGCACATACTACTACCCCCCCCCCCCCTCCCTCCTCCTCCTCCTCCTCCCACCTTCCCCCACGTCTCACCGGTAGGCTATGTGGGAACTCCTGCATGGGGTGTGAACACCATGTTTGAATGCACAGTTGCGTGTTTGCATATGTTGCTGTTGTCCCAGTATAATGTTATCTTATTCAGATGAAAAGGCATCTCTCTCTCTCTCTCTCATTCTCTCTCTCATTCTCTCTCTCATTCTCTCTCTCTCTCTCTCTCTCACTCTCCCCCTCTCTCCTTTCTCTCTCTCTCCCCCTCTCTCCTTTCTCTCTCTCTCCCCCTCTCTCCTTTCTCGCTCTCTCTCTCTCATTAATGTGTGTCTGAACAGGATGGATGGTGGGGTGAGGGCATTCAAATGGCACAATCAGCTCCTGCACTGAGACAATTTTATTGACATTCAGACAATGTGAGTATCTATCCAATCTGTAGACCTCTCTGCCCTTTCTATCCCTCTCACCCTCTCTTTCTCTCTCTATCATAGAATACACAACAATCCTGTGTCCACAAAGTAGATATAAAGGCTTTGCTATAGTGCCTCGAACACAAGCGTCTGTCTGCTCTTTTCACACTGAACAGGAATTCCATTGTATTGGTTTTCATCACACAAAAGGCAGCCATAACATGCCACTGGTGTGTCTAGATGCCCTGGGTTAATGACTGAACAATACACTCTCACAAACATCAAAAAAGACTCCCAGATGCAAAACAAGACAGATTCTTTTTTTTTCTTTTTTCTTTTTTTTTTAAGGGAAGGGTTTGATGTGGGATTCTTCCACAAAAAAAAACCCAGGCATGAATATGGAGGAGTGGCTAGGGCCCAGTTCAGGCAGGCGTCTCTCTCCTCTCCTCTCCTCTCCTCTCCTCTCCTCTCCTCTCCTCTCCTCTCCTCTCTTGGTGGCCGGTCTGGAGAGGGTCTGGAAGGCACCACAAATGCCAGCACCACTCTCCACACGCACGCGGCTCCCTCTGTTGTCTCTCAAAGTACGGGGAGAAGACATGTAAAATTCATGGTTGTGCATCCTACAAAGGCTGAGGCATGTGAGTAAACATTGTGAAGTGTGTGGGGATCGGCATAGCGATGCACATCCAATAGTAGTCTTGAGTCCTCTGGGTGTGTGTCTGAGCTTGATGCTCTGTTCTGCCCCCCCCCCACCCCCCACTCCCTCCCACCCCCTTCCTTGCTACCAGAGAATGTCATTTGTAATGATTTGCTTGCACTGACAGATGACCTACCAATAGCCTACTGATCTCTCCTCCCTAATCAATCTAGTCTTCATTGAGCATTATTCAATACTGTTGAATATGTGTATGCATAAAGAGACGGCCCGGATATTAAGGGATTTTTCATGAGTATACATCCATCATTTATCAGAGAGGAATAGCTGTAGTACAACATCTGTCTGTCTGTCGCGGTATTCCAGTGAGAGTAAGCAGATAGATGATAATTCATCAGTGAGGAGATCCTGAGTACTGAAACGACCTACCTTAAAATACCGTATTTTGAGAATTTTAATTTGTTTCGGGGTTTTTAAAAAAAAAAAGAGCTTCACGCTTCACTTGCTCTGTGGTGTAGAACACGGTTGGTAATCCAAGGATCAATAGAAACATTTCTGGTGAGATTTTCCTCAGAAATCATGAAAGGATGTTTTTATGTGTCACTCTTTGTTCCTGGCTCCTCACCCTTCAGAGAAGCCTTATGTGACTCTGAGGCTTTGGAGATGTGGTGATGTGGAATAGATTCTGAAAAGGAATTGTGTGGTGTAATCTGGCCAACGCTAAAGCCATCAGAGTAGGCTAATGGGCAACCACCAGCAGACCCAGTGTGCGGTGCATTTTAAGCAGTGGCTGTTTCCCCAGAAATAACAGCATAATGTGTGTGTGCACGTGTGTACAGTATGACTGTGTGAGAGAGCTGTAAAACTGGGAAGATGAATGTCTTATTTTGATGCTGTGATTTTTTCTGTCACTTGTGTTCCATGTCTGCTCTGGGATTGATTTCCTTTGGGACACCATGAGCGGGTGAATCACCCATTTAGAGGCTTTGAAATGTACCAAATTGCTGAAAATGATAGCCTCTAACAAAATCAACACAACTTAACAGCTATGCTCACCCATTCCACTCAGAGATTAGATTAACAGGCCGAATGCTGATATTAACCTTGTGATGTAATTACAACTCTAGGTTGAGTACTAAAGCAATTATCAAGCCGAGTGAATATTCCCAAATCGTATTAGGACGGCGACCCTCACCTCCGCTGGATTGAATTAGTGGTAAATTGTCTTTAAAGAACCTGGCAACGCCTCTCTTTGCCTTTCAGTTGTCTTTGGGAGAGAAAGAGCTCTCTATCTGACCCACAGTCAAACTCGCCGCGGTCATGACCGCCCGCACCCGGCCGACTCCAACGACTCGCTGTGATTGATGGGCTGACTTGAAATAAACACGAAGACGAAGACTTCTTCATTAGCGATTTTATGTATGTTTGTGTAGTGTACGTAATACCCATTACTGTAGGTCACCCAGTGCAGTACAGGACATCATTTTACTATGACAGTGAGGGAGGAATAGGTCTTGTATTTGATATGTAAAAAAAATGGAATGAGATTCGGGAAAAATACATGTGTTTGAAATAAAAAATGGTTTATCATTACATTTGTAATAAACCTTCTCTTCTCTAAAGGTAGGCAGAAGCTGTTGTTGTTTCTATGGCGGGTGAGAGTGGTCCTAGTGACCAGAGGGGGCCATGTTTGGAGTGAAGGGGGCATTTCATTATTAAACAGGGGGGCCAGCGTCGGCTGGAGAGGCCTCTCAGACGCAGGTCATTATTAGTGCCCAAGGTCAGGATTATGGAAAAGCTCATGTTAAGATATGCAGCCTTATGGAGACCAGAATGGAGTGAGGCAGGTCGGGCCAGAGTCCCTAATGAAATAACACCCACTCAGAGGACTGAGAGAGAAGGGGATAGTGACAGCACTACAACAGAGAGTAGAGGTGTGTGTGTGTGTGTGTGTGTGTGTGTGTGTGTGCGCGTGCTTGTGTGTGCGCGTGCGCGCGTGCTTGTGTGTGCGCGTGCGTGTGTGTGTGCGCCTGTGTGTGCGTGCGCACGTGTGTGTGTGCATGCGTGTGTGTGCGTGTGTGTGTGCACACGTGTGTGTTCCAGGGTTGAAGGTCAGCCTCAGGCCAGGCCCAGCAGATTAAGGGACTCGAGACACTCACAGACATGACATGATGGGAGGAATTACAATAGGAGGGATGCAGAATCTTGCATACGGCTGATTGCTATTCCTATGCATGTACTGGTGTCGTCCACCTGCTCTAGTTTACAGTAAGTAGATGAAGATTACAGTTGAATTGTGAATTGTAGTTACACCAATTCATTTCTTCGGCCATGTTTTTTGAGTCAGGACTCAAATCTTCATGAAGACATGAATGAACGTGAATCTGACTAGTAGGGGTTAATGAATCATAATTTAATGAGAGACTTTCTATGAGGCAGAGAGGCACAACCCTAGCAATTTCTGTCAGCTGAGATTTCAGAGCAGTCACTGTCGTGTTGCATTGCCACTCTGACACTGGCACTCCCTTACACAGAGAGAGAGAGAGAGAGAGAGAGAGAGAGAGAGAGAGAGAGAGAGAAGAATAAAGGAAGGCGCTTTGATGAAGGCACCACCCAGCCCCCCACCCTTCCACTCTTCCCCCTCCCTCCTTCTCTTCCTTCGCCCTGTGGAGTTAATCTGATGGAGAGGAGGTGGCAGCATCCCCTGGCGCTGCAATTTACACAAAAAGGAGCAGCTTTCAGAGAGCATGGTGCCATGGCTTCCCTTTCACCCCCTCTTCCTGTGTCTCCACCCCCACACTGCCTCTGTCTGTGTGTGTGTGCGTGTGTGTGTGTGTGCGTGTGTGTGTGTGTGTGTGCGTGTGTGTGCGTGTGTGTGTGTGCGTGTGTGTGTGTGTGTCTGTGTGTCTGTGTGTCTTTGTGTGTGTCCTATCAAGCACAATTGGGTGGAAGAAGGCCCAAACCCTGAGGCTGGCAGCACCTGCCTCTCTCAAGCTGGGCAGTCATGGTAGAGCAGTACAGGTAGTGTAACATCTCCCACCTCCACCCCCCCCTCCACCCCTAGTGACAGCCTGTCAGTGTGAGAGTCCGCCCACCTCCACCTTCCTATGGGTTGTTTACGTCCTCACTCTTCCCTCTCCCCTCCATGGTTCTTGGCAGTGCCTTTGAACACAGGGAGGGAACTGGGATTATTGTCCTTTCTGATTGCGTCCCCCACTGATGATGTCAGAGCAGCCCTTTTGGGAACAGGCAGAGATCCAGCTCCACTTGGTTCTGCCTCTGAGAACAAAGGAGAAGTAGACGATGAACATGGTTTCCTGACAGTCCTCAGGAAGCTGCATGATGCCTCTAATTGCATTATTAATTGCTTGGATGGTTGTATGTGTTTGTCTACGTGGCGTCATTCATTCTGACTGTAACCGCTAATGAACAGTACGACCGTGTCCATCGCCATGACCGAACACAAATTACCCAAACACAAACTATCGTTTTTATTCTCTAATGATGTTAGTCATGCTGGTGAAAGAAGCATGTTTCTGCTCCCTGCCGTAATGTGTTCAATAAATCCTCCAGCCACTCAGATTCTCCCTCAGTTTGGATGGGAGTCAGACCATTGTAGTCCATCAATTCTCCTCCACCAGGCCCGGCCCAGATCAATGAAATCAAAGTTCATCTCAGCTGGACGTTAATTATTTAATGAATAGCATCTGGGTCCTGTGAAGCTGTCCATACATGTGAGCTATGAGGTGAACTGATGTGAGTGCAGTCCTGTGAGTGTGTAGTCCTGTCAGTGTGTTCCTCAGTAGCTGCAACAAATGCAGCTGGATGAAGATTTGCAGACAGTCCGGGGTGAATCTTCCATTCAAAACCCAAATGATCTGAAGTGTTGCACAAGCATCGAGATCTCTTGAATGCAGCCCAGGGCTTGTATACCTTTAATGATGTCATGGCTGGCCATTCTTCAGCCTATAGCTGAAGGTGATGGCAAAGACCCGTTGTTCTAATTTACACAATGACGCCTCAGCAGTTTCAGCACATGCTGGTCCATGGGTCAATAGGAGAGTGCCAGCGCCTAGTATGGACTGTCACAGTCAATACACAAACCCTGACATGACATGTCTTCCTGACCCAGCGCCACTGATTAAATTACTGGCCATTTTCTGCTATAATTGTTTTACTCTCTTGCCAGTGTTTTGTCTGGTTTTGTCAGAGATATGGGTTGATATCCCAGCTTTTTTGTTCTTTGAGGCATACCTTGTATTTATCTCCTGTTCAATTAAAGTTTCCTTTGTAATTCGCTAGTAGCTATTTATTTAGCTTTTTTTAAAATGAATTTTCCCATCCGCTTTCCCATCCTCTCCCAGTGATAAAGTTGCTTTTGTTCAGTCCTGTCAATGGTAATTTCATCCTTACAGCAAAATTGAATTTAAGTGAGATGTTCCTTAGGACAAAGCTCAGCAAAATGTCATATTAGACTGTGCAATTATATCTAGTAATTTCATCCATGCAAATGAATTAGATTTTATCTTCATTTCAGTTTGGTGGTTTTGTTGGAGTTCTTTGTCTGTGCATTGTGCTGTACTTAATGTGTGGTAGGTATGTGGACAAAGACCTGACTACTGGTTTTGACCATCTATTGGACAAATAAAGTTTTAATCCTCTGGTCTTTGTAAGGAAGGGATATTGGTTGTGCTGACAACTGGAATTATGGTAATCACTCACTCATTGATCTCTGACCAATTGCAATAATACTGTACATTTCCTCACCATACTCTATAGACAATAGCCTACTGGGCAATATATCCAAAGGCACACTAATCAAAGAAGCTCATATTCTGCATGTTGCTCTGTGAATGTTTATGATTGCATACATATTTATGTAACATGTTTTTGCACACGTGTCTGGTCTGTGGACCCGCATTTATGTGAATTAATTGCCAGTGCATTCAGAATGTAGTAATTACCACAGAGGGGTGGCGTGTACTGAATTGTTGATTAGTGCAAGTAAATAAATAAATAGTCTTTTGGGACCTTTATTTCAGAGAAAATGTTGTCTGAATGGTTGACAAGTCTTGCACACGCACACTCAGTTGGTGGTTTAGACTAGTTGCCAGACAAGAACATTGGCGAATACCGAATGAGTTCATGCCTACAGTGCAGCAGCCTCTTCTCAGTGAAGCTACGGTACGGTACTCCTGCTCTAATGTAAACCAAAGTGGTATTAAGAATATGTTATACATTGCATTAAAATGTTTCCACATACAGCACTAAACTCAAGTGTCTCAATTCATATTAATATTTCAGCAATGTGACTTTTTTATGCTACGCTATTTTACTACCTTTCGTAGTTTTGTGGTACCTTTTGTTTCTGCGAGTCATCTTACAGCAGGCAAGAAGAGATTTCTCATACTGAATACAGTATACCTGCATATTACCCTTCATGTATTTTTCATGTGTTGCTAAAAAGACGGGGGAGATTTTAAGGTTGCCCTCTCCCACCCTGATGAACACTCTCCAAAGATTTTGATGAAAACCTCAAGAGTTGTTAATAATTTAGTCCAAGGGGGAAAATGTACTTATTCCAGTATCTACATCAGACTACTTAAAATGCACAGACTAAAGCTACTCAAATATTGATTTTCTTCCTCTCTCCAATTGTGTTTTTATTCAGAGGTAGTCTGGCAGTCTGTCTGTGATAAAGAAAAGGTGTGAAAATCAGATTACTGATTACAGTCTGGATAGCAGCTCCTCTCCAAGGAATACTGAACTTTCATAATGTAATAACTGTAGAATGCAGTTAACTTCTTGCAAATTCAGTTTTCACAGCCTGGGATCTTAGGAGTGTCCTCAATAGCAGAACTTGAGATGAACTCATGAGATGGTCATAATTCACCTGACAGGGTGTTCAACCGCAGCATTCTTCACCCCGGCCCTCTGATCTGGACCGGGTCTGGCTGGCACATATTTAAAAGGGAGATGAATGGCCGATTGGGCGGTGCTCATGTGTCATGGCGCAGGTCGGAGTGGCCGTGATAAATAGCAGAGAGAGACCGACGGGACACAGGACAGTAAAGAGTGGAGACATCTACATCAACAGAGGCTCAACCGCAATGTAATTTTGTAAGACGTTAAATCACAGGCAGAGAAATATGAGCCCAAGGTTATTGAGCACCGGGTGAGGGATGGAGACTCGGGAGTGGTCTGCGCGGCTCAAGTTTCCACGGAAATGAGATTTTGCACAGTGTCATCTCTGGACCGGTGCCAAGCTGGGGAAAAAAGCTCAGTGGATTTGATTTGTATCTGTTGATGCAATACTTTAGATATTTGATTGGGTGGGCGGGTTGGAAGTACAGATTGTTAGTTCTATCAGGAAATGCATAAATCTCGATATCCAATCTACACTTAGGGCTTACTCTATGTGTACTGTATGTGCTTAGGCATAATTGCACAGTTTATTAACAAGAAGCAGGGTGTTCTAATGGGCAGAGCTCATCCGTTATATACTGTAAGGGGGGGGGGAGCAATAGGGGAGTGAGGGGGTGGGCTATATCCAATTTGTGATGGGACAGATGCTGCACCCGCAAGCGAGGTATTTTACCCCAAACGGTACCAGTAAAAACCCCATCTGTTGAGATGGGCTCGAGAATATGTCAGCACTAGCTGAAGGCTCTCTTACTGTGTGAGAACTGGCCGTCTGACTCTGAGGATCATCTGTTGCAGACTGTGCCCTCTGGGTTGACAGAGAGAGAGAGAGAGAGAGAGAGAGAGAGAGAGAGAGAGAGAGAGGAGAGAGAGAGAGAGAGGGAGAGGGAGAGAGAGAGGGAGAGAGAGAGATGGGGAGAGAGAGGGAGAGAGAGGGAGAGAGAGAGAGAGAGAGAGAGAGAGAGGGAGAGAGAGAGAGAGAGAGAGAGAGAGAGAGAGAGAGAGAGGGAGAGAGAGAGAGAGAGAGAGAGAGAGAGGGAGAGGGAGAGAGAGAGATGGGGAGAGAGAGGGAGAGAGAGGGAGAGAGAGAGAGAGAGAGAGAGAGAGAGAGAGAGAGAGAGAGAGAGAGAGGGAGAGGGAGGGAGAGGGAGAGAGATGGGGAGAGATCTCAGAGCGAGAGATCATAACATGGAACAGACTAGGTGGTGGATAGAAAACAACGCGGCTCCCCTCTCCTCTCCTGGATTTCATACAGTTTGTGTCTGTCACAGTTAATTCTCCAGCAGTGTGTGCTCTCTTGGATGACAGTAATAATAGTTATTGAGCTTGTGGGCACACTGTACAGTATGTGTCACGGATTCTGTCCAAAGCCCACAGTATTGCAAAGAGCCAGCCCTGGGATGAAGCAGAAAAAGATGACTATAGCAAATAGAAGCAATGAAATAGCAAAATGAACCAACTCAGCTATGCTAGTAATTCTCTGAGGTTACTATAATTGTTTTACTTCAACCGGTGTGCGCTTAAAAGATAACAAGTAAATCAATTTATTCTGCGGACCACCTTTTTCCAGTTGACAGTTACAGATCATTGATCAGGTTACTTCAAACAGCCCTAGCCTAAAGCTCCCCTGGAGCAAGCGTCAGTCACAGCCTTCAGTATGAGGACATTCATATCTGTTCAAGCAGTAAATTGTGGAATAGTGAGTAAAAGGGTAAAAGTACTTGCTTAAGTTAACCATCTGCTTAGCTTGTGCACTACTTTATAGTTAGCATTTTCAGAGGGTATGAGCATTTTCCACAATATTGTCAGCAAACCTAATGTCAAAGCCCTGTGATCATCTTAGGTTTGTTTTAGATTAGTGTTTGGTATCCTGTAAGTATGTTTGCAATGTGGAAAGTCTATACAGTATGTGGCAATTTGAATCTAATCATGTCATCCCTTCAAATAAGACTTGGCTATAGGTTCAGGTTATTACTGTTCAGAGAGAGAGAATGTTTGCCCCAGTTTTGCGGGAGCCTGAAGGTGAGAAGGAGATGAGATCCACTCTGGTCAGCAATCTCCGGAGACAGAGGGAGTGGTGGACGATCACATCACACACTACAGACACTCTCTCAGAGCACGGAGGGGGGGGGGTCTCTGCCCACCATTTTCAACCCATCCTACCCAATTTAACCCAGCAATTTCACTCTGTCCAAATTGTCCATCTTGGTAACGGGCTTCAGATGGAACAGGACAAGCTCCTATCTCCTCCTGTGTCTGTGAAATAGGTGTTATGGTTTCGTTTAGGTTGGGGTAAAATGGGGTTTTATCCCCTCCGGCTCCCATCAGAAGATGAGTAGCTGTATGTTAGCCCTGTGGGGAGGTCTGGGGGCCCACAGTGCTATGGGGCTCAGAGGAGAAGGGCCGCTGACATGGGCTCCTGCTACAGGAGCCAAGCCAATAATTGCAAGGCAGCATCGGTGTCCTCCATAGACGTCCTCTGTGTTTGGAGGGCATCTAGACCAGGACAACACTGTCTACACGGTAGCAAATATTGCATCTGGGTTTCCGGTTTATCTTCACACAGCATAATGACTGCAAATTAGATTTTTAGAGTATTGAAGTGAATGAAAAGGAATGCAAAGTATCTATATTGTCTTAGGATAGAGCCTTTGTTAGTTTCTAACAAGTCTTTATTAGAAATGTTGTTTTTACTGCGGTTTACACTGCATCTTTTCTCATTAGGGCTAGTTTTCGCACCTGGAGCAGTTTTATGCAAGTGTGTGAACGTAGTCAATCCCCTAGCAGTAATCAATGGAGAAGAAGTGTGTTGTAATTTAGTTAATTAAAAGCTGGAGGGCATCAGACAAGACTGGGCGTCAGATCTCCATTTTAGGGCTGGTATAATTAACTGCTACACTCTTTAAAATGGCTGGTAGGGATTCCCTGCCAGTGCAAGAGATGTTTGAATATTCATCAGGCATTGTTAAAGGCTGGGCTGTTTGTAGACACAGAGATTTTGGGGTTTCCCCCCCCCCTCAGTTATCCAGCATATGAAAAGGAGAAGAGAAATTGCAATGATATTTAAAAAATATTTGTATATATATATATATATATATATATATATATAAAACTAAATGCTCATACTCATGTAGAAGTTGAGACATGGTAGTGCTTGAGTCAGATCAATTGGCAGCGATCTTTTTACTAATGATGCACGGGTCGGCCCAAGACCCCGGGGACCGCGTGTTTACCCAAAATAATAGTGAGATCGGGTCAGACGGGTTCGGGTCAAATTCTATGGGCTAATACAATGTAGTCTATGTTATGGATTAGTATTTTGTTTCCTACTTTATAGGCCAGTGTGGGTCCATAAATAGCTGACCCGCACATCACTAATGTTTACATTAAATGGACTTAAGAAATCAAATAACAACAAACAAAGGGAAGGAAATCTCTTTAGTTGAGAGCCATTTGAAGAACCGGACGCGTGCCTGGTAGAGCATATGGCACCTGATTCAGCCGTATTTTGATAGTGTTCATTAACAGAGAACATTGCCGTGCTTCCTTTCAACGTAAGTGCATTTTGCTTGAGATAAATGCTCTACACAAAGATGAGATGGTGGAAATTGCTCCATAATTGTGCTCCCCAGGGAGAAACTTGCACACAAATCCAGTCCCACACTCATTGGTAGTATGACACCTATGCACAAGTTGATTCACTGTATTTGCATGCGAGGGATTTAATGTATATGGTAACCATCGTGAAAAATGCCCTTTGAATGTTTATCTTGTTAGAACCTGATGGCTTCCTGCAAGAATTTACATCTCTGCTACAAGATTTACCAGAAACAGTTTAATTGTGCGGAAGATTGCTACAAATAAGCCATCAGGCTGATGTTCACCAAATAGAGACATCGAATGCAATTTTTTTTAATTTTGATTTGATTTTAATCGCTAGGGTTTTCTGAAGTTTATGGAAATGCAATCTATTCTAGCTGATAGTGTTCTACCGCAACAGCTTTTATAGAAGTCTGTAATGTTACCTTAGCCGTGATATATTCACACAGCTTATCACTCCTGTGCTTTTTTGCTTAAGTAGCTACTTCAAACATGTTTGGCTGATGATGTCACACATACAGAGTTTCTAGCCTCCACTTGAGGCTGAGGGGTGCTGGACGGCTCCCAGGACCTCCCGCCTGAAGCCACCGATCCCCTACTGCAGCTCTGTTGGCTCTGAGGGGGGATGGGACTGCCCCTCTTCAGGGGAGGCGTCTCTGCTCTTGTTAGCTGTTGTTTACGCTGGAAGGGATTTGTCTTATGATGTGACGTGACAGTGAGGCTTCTGCCGCCTGTCCTCTCTACGTTCACAAGCTTTACACAAACCATCCCTCCCATTATGATTGGCTTGTCGTTTGGCTTGTGAGCTTTTCTTTGGGAGCCATACTCCCAAGATGTTGGCTTAGTCCTGTACAAGCTTACACCTCACCACGTACAGTAACCACCTACGTACTAATAAGGAACATGTGTTGTAATGTCTTGATATAGTACCCTGTCGTCCAAATATGGCATCTCACAAGTAGGGGTCTTCCTGATTCCTCCGGTGTCTATAATTGGCTCACCTAGTCGGTAGCACCTGCGCTCACGTGCCTGAGTGCCTCAGATATGGGTTGAGCCTCTTGATTGGCTCTCTCTGGTGCTGAGTAGAGCTCAGTAGAGTAGTTGGCTTGCTGGTCACTGAGGACTGGGCAGGTGGACCAAGCCCATTGCCCCTTCCCCAACTACACCCCAGAGGGAAGCATTTGCGTCACATTTGATCCCATCACATCTCCATCCCAGCAGGTCCTGGGCGTCCACCGTGCAGGGATGCTGGGCTGGGCCTGTGCCCCTGCAGGGGGAGGCGTGTAGCACACGCAGCTCAGGGTTAGTACAATGTTTTAATTAAAAGAGGACCTGCGTCAATGGAGGGAACCCCAGAAAGAGTGAGATAGGCCATAGGGTGAGGGACATCTGCCCTCAGGAGCAGGCAGACAGATGGACACCTGTGAGGGGTCCTTCACTGCTAATTAAGAGGAGGATGAGGATAATATTATATCAAGTAGGCTCGGCAATGCTCGCTGACATCTTAAATGCGCTATATTAAGTGTGGGTTTCAATGCAAAAAAGCATCATAAACATCACATTTCAATTTGAGATACTTTACACTGTATGTAATAGTAAAGGAGCTTATAAAGGACTAAGAACAAACCTTGGCCTAGTCTATTGCCTGGGATTGAGAGCTGGGGCTGGGGGGTCATATGAGATGATGATGATGATGATGATGATGATGATTGTATCTCGCTGGGATGGAACAGTCTTATTGCTCTCTTATTTATAGTCACTTACGACCAACAGTCAAAATGTTTTGGCCTGAAATATGGACACTGTCCAAAGCAATGAATTTCTCTGGTAGGGAGTTTGCTTGCAAACATATTTTTTACCCTGGTAGAAATATTGACAGATGACAACAACACATCAATGCTGTAATTAAAGAAAATGAATAATCGATCACTTGATATGCCGTATGATTAATCATGCAATTATAATTCCTCAGCGGATGCGATCAAGTCTCATTTAACGGTTCTGAACGTTGCAGCAAGTAAACTGACTACTGAGGTGAAAGGACCCTTGCAGCATAATCAATAATACTTCGTCCTCACAGGGAACCTTTCTGTCTTCCTGTTTACAATCCTGCTTGTGTTGTATGTTGTATGTGTATGTTATGTGTGATATCTCTATGTCTTTAAGCTACTTGGAACCTGAATTTCCCCTAGGGATAAATAAAGTTTCTATCTATCTATCTATCTATCTATCTATCTATCTATCTATCTATCTATCTTTCTACATTCTACAGGAGAGATGCCTGATTCCGTCCGGTTGACAGGTGACGAGAGTGACAAAGGGAAGATGCCAGGGCAGTAAGGCACGGATGGAGTGAAGGTGAGGTAAACAAGTCCTTTATGTCATTCACTACTGTTTATTTGCTGTACTGTACTTGCAACCCTACAGAAAGGCTCTTCAGTCTGAATAAGCTCCGTTCCATTACACTGTCTGCCTTTTGAGATGTCACATTGAATCGGCGGTACAGTCAGTGCAGTGCAAAAGGGTTACGGCGTTATTCAAGTAGAGGAACGTAGCTAATGGGGAAATACTGTTAAGTCTGAATCCTGAACGATATGCCACCTCAGACGAGCACATTGCTTTCTGTGAGTTTTATAGACTGTGTAGGCCTGTGCAATTTAGATCACGCGATGCATCAGTAAGAATCCAATGCAAATATTTTGCTGGCCTTTGCATTTCTTTGTGTGTCCATGAAGTGTTCATTTTGAATTACATATTCGCAGTGTGCTTTTTACGAAGCCATGTGATGCGCCTCTTAAAATTCTAATTGCATTGGAAAAAAAGAACAAATGGAAAGCGATATTAGTGATAACACTGTTTTTCCTGTTTCTGATGTAAAACATATATGGTTAGATTATCTCATTGCAAATTCATGAGATCGTCAGATGAATAATGGATGACGTCCTCTGAGACCAGTGCCCTTGTGTCTACCCTTGTTATTAAGAGAATTCCAGATCATATCTGGCTTGCACATTTCCTTTGGTGTCGCTGTGGAAGGCCTTTTCAAAAGAGACCATTGATCCGTTGGCTTGCCTTGGCGCTGCTCTCTACCGTACACATACTATACATTGTCGTGAACAGAGAAGGTATTTCAATCCTCGAGAATTGTGCTTTTTGGTATTCCTAGAAATACCCGTCTCAAGAATGGGACGTATATGAGCTCAACATTCATGCTTCAGCTCTTCACCAGCACATGGCGTGTGGAGAGAATCCTGCTCACGTGAAACGGGAGAGGACTCATTGGTATACAGTAGGGATGTTTGATGAACATTTAAGAACTACATTTGCAGAAGAGAGAAAATAATGACTTAGGAGTCTTTCTATGGGGCATGGAGAGGGATATGAATATGATAGCGAGTAATGTAAGGATAATACGCACTTCATTATGATCTGTTGTGTTTTAAAATAACAATAATTAAACATCTGCCACATTACAATTATTTCCACTTGTGGTTAAGAATGGCCCCAAGCAGAGGGGAGGCTCGGCTCCATGCATCCTGAATAATGGATCCTGAATAATCAAGATAATTATCTCCCCATCAACAGAGTTTTCAAAAGGAATTACCATAAAACACTGCTAATTTTAATGGGAGGCCTAATGCACCTCAAATAATGATGGAGGGAGGAGGGAAGGGAGGATGAGGGAGCATGGAATCATTCATTTTGAAGGAGTGGGGAAGAGGTTTGTTTATCAAAGGTGGAAGGAATCAAGTCTATTGTGAAGAAATCATTGGAGGACTCACTAATTGATTTCTGTTAGAGCTGAGGTAGTTGATTTTGGATCCAGATCGTTATTGGAGGTCCTTATCTGAATAGGCTCAAAACAGACGGCTTTGATTTAGAAACAGTTTGTAATAACCCTTTTTTTTGCAATATAATCTGGAACCAAAGCAGCAGGTGCTTGAATATAATGACATTGGGTAATTGTTGGAGCATAAGCATTACCACATTACGATCAATACAGTAGGTTGTCAAGTTGTACCTTTTGGTCTTGAAGAGAGGTTGGGGTGATGGGAATGGTTGAATTGTGCCACCTCTCTTTCTCTCTCTCTGTCTCACACACACACACACACACACACACACACACACACACACACACACACACACACACACACACACACACACACACAAACACACAGCCAAAAAGGTCAAGCAATTAATCCAACCATAAACCGCGATAAATTACAAAGACCAATTTTACGGAATAATCCATAACAATATCAGTGCGGGCAGCCAGGCTGTAAATACAGAGACTAGATGCTGTGACTTTGATGCATGGCTGCAGAAGTCAGTGGTGAAAATAAACTCCTCGTGGTGTCCCTCAGAGACAAAATTAGATTCAGGGTCAAGTTGTTCTCATTTTCTCTTCTCTTACATGTCTTTCCCCAGTCGCCCCAGGTGATTTGTACAGTAGTGTGTTTGCTTTGTGATACATGGTGCTAAGTGACCTATTGTTTTTTACTGTGCCTTTTTCGGGAATACCTTTTTAATGTCAGCGCAGCGATGAACAGACGCGGCTCTGACCTCTCCCTCTCCCTTCACCTGTCTGAGCTGTTTATACACAGTAGATACAGACGATGTCCAAATCAGAGAGTTTGTTTTTAGAGATGTGTTCGTTTTTCTAATCTCATCACTTTCCATAGATTTACCATGTGATGTCCTTTTGGAGGTACTTGCTCATGATTCAATATGTCAAAAGCAAATAGGAAGGTACTGTTCCTCCCTGTCACTCATCACAGATAGAGTATTGTGCGTGGGTGAGTGAGTGACTGAGTCACTGACCCAGTGACCGACTGAGTAGGAGGGAAGACGATGGAGGCAGGAGCTCCAGAGCAGAGTGTGTTATATTTTCCCACCCCTTAATGAAGCTGGTGTAATCACACACGTGCAGGATGGTCGCCTCTCATTAGTGAGCCGGTCGGAGAAACACACTGGAACTCTTTGATGTTGTCAAAGATGCTCACCATTGTGTTCAGAACAAAGAGGCTCTTCCTCCGGGATGACGGAGGGTTACTCCTTCCTCTGCTCCTCTGGGGGTGTCAGGAAACTGTTTGTTGAGTTGGAAAATCCTTTGTTTCAATGCCAGAACAATTGTCAAGGAATTTAAATATTATTGTAATTTTGCTTTTTGGGAATTCAGAGGACGTCTCATCTTAAAGAGTGGATCTTGACAAAAATGAAAAGGGAGTATTTTGAAGGGAGAAATGAAAATAGATAAAGAGAGAGTACTGTAGCCTGTTTGGTTTTACAGAAAAATGTGTGCACCTGCTTGCTGTGTGAATTTACCCATGCAGAGATATCCACCACCATTTGAAATTACTCTGACAGGGGCGATTCTGACCCTGTCATCCCTCTTCTCTCTCCCATCCTTCCTGTCAATCACTACTGTCTCTATCCCAATAAAGCAGAAATGCCCTAAAAACATATTAAAAAAACAACAAAAAACATTGGTCTATCTGGGCAGAAATGACAGTCAGGTAGGGGTGTGCTGCCATGGGCTTTGCATTATAGAATACCAGAAACTGTATTGATATCAAAGTTCCAGTGTTCTTTTCCTTGGTTTTACCCAACTTCATCCAAAGCTTGAAGTATCATCGAAAGTTTTAAACAGCCAAAACTTTCAGTTGTGTCTCGCCCCAAATCTTCGACATTAAGGAGGCGCTCGTTTTTGGGGAATATCATAAGGCTCCCTCCTAAGGTTGAGCCTGAGATGGACCTGGTGTCTACCAGACCCTGTCTCCCTCACTGGGCCCAGGCTGCTGTCTGGAGATAAGACCGACACACAGGAGTCCCCAGCCTCCAGCCACAGAGGCTCAGAATGAAGGAGAGACAGATTGAGAGAAAGAACGAGAGAGGGAGAGGGAGAGGGAGAGGGAGAGGAATGAGAAGCACAACAGTTATTTCCCTTCCCTTATTTTGGCTTGTCCAGAGGGCCTTGGTCACACAAGAGAGCACCCTTCATCTCCCCTGATTAAAAAGCCCCAGCACTGCCCTCCAGAGCATGCCCACAGGGCAGAGGCCCAAACAAAGAAGACTTTTCTAATTGTGTGCATACCTGTAGGACAGGGAAGTCGGCTTCTCGGTGATGCATCACATTCTCCTCTTCTCCGTTCAAACAGAAGGCAAACAAAAAGTGCAACAACAACTTTGGACTGAATCCTATTTGAGTCACGAGCACATACCGTGACTCAAACTTTAGTGTAAATCTCCCATCAATATTGATGGGAGATTTGGGGGAGGATTTGAATAGCTCAAGCCTTCGTTTCAGTGCAGTCATGTGTGCCTTGTTGAAATGATTTTCTCCTATCATGTGTTGTATTAAAGGGGCAATCTTAGATTTGAACAACAACAATGCAGTCTCCCCGCCTCTTTTTAAACAAATAGCTGCGGGATGGGGCTGGAGAAATGTAACCGCTCTCAAATTCATAGATGGAGCAATGCATGCAATGACTGACCATCCATGAGATACAAATGATAGTTTTAACCATGTTTTGAAGCCATACAGCGAAATTGTTTACCAACAATGGTGTATAAAAGGCTTCTATTTTGGGTTCTGATGGGGTAAGACAGTTGATCTAAGCTCATGAGACATTTATAAGTTATATTCTTCAAGAATCATTAGCTTTTTTAATTAATTTAAAAGTCTAAAAATGGGTGTACCAATCCCAGACTGCCCCTTTAAGTGTGCCACATTAACAATGTAACATTTGTAGGACTTGTCTGTCGAGGATGTAATCATTACCATTAGAACATGGGAGATGGTAATGGATGTTGCTCGATAGCGATACATGCGTGACTACATAGAGGGGCAGCTGAAGGAGGCTGCGCCTCAGCCTGGTAGTCTCAGACGTGGTGTACTGAACTAATGAATGTTCAGAGCTCTGCTAGTCAGGGATCAATGCTCTGTGGATGAATCATGTGCCAGACACCAACACACCCTTGCTCAAGCTAAACTGCAGTAATTAGTCCAGGAGGAAATCACCTTATCTGCTCAGGGAAATGGCTTTTAATTAAAGATAAGAGTGCATGTTAAGGATCACACAGGTCTTGGAGTTTTATAAGCTTGTGGGCCGGACGAGGCAGCTTTGTGGAGGAAGAGTAAGTGCTGACCGTTTTAGCGTTAATACGATCATCTATAAACCAAAGGGTGCATCCATGCAACCAAAAGCACATCTAGGCTATACACACCAGTCAGATTAAAACATTTAGGCATTTTCTAGGCATTTTTTTAGACCAGTATAACTCTCTCAAGAAGTGTAGCATGTCTTCTTACTCATGCTATTAAAAGCGTGGGGCTCCACACTCCTCTTAAGTTCTTCCGCCTCGTGGAATTGCTCCCACCTGGACCAAACACAGACTCCTCCGAAACAGCTCCCCCTGACAGATGGCAGGCCTGAGACACGCAGCGACGGAAAATCATCATTATGTCCCTGCGGAAAGAAAAAAGAGGTAGAGTGAAATCAAAAAATCTGTGTTTTGTTCACTCTGCGTCCTCCTGTGCAAAGCACTCACACACACACACACACACACACGAGGAGAGGACACTGCTGTTGACGTGGTGATATTCGGATTGACTGTCTCAGGGAGATTAGTGTAGTGCTACACCACTTTGTGTAGAGTTTACTGTCCAAACAGCTCAAAGCATTTTTTTTTATTATTCCCAAAGAGACATTCTCTCTTTATTTTTTTATATGCTTTTACATTTCCTCTCCGGCCTGTGTGATTTGATGCTGTTCGCCAGCTGTTCGTTTGCATCGTAGAGTACGTAATAAAAAGGGGAAAGTAGACATTGTGTGAGTGCTTTGCACAGTAGGACCATCCCTGGCTATGCTCAGTAGGACCATCCCTGGCTATGCTCAGCAGGACCATCCCTGGCTATGCTCAGTAGGACCATCCCTGGCTATGCTCAGTAGGACCATCCCTGGCTATGCTCAGTAGGACCATCCCTGGCTTTGCACCTTTTTCAGGTCATGTGTAGCTGGACGAGGTCTTAGACCTGGTAGCATCCTGCCTTCCTCTACCAGCCACACAGACACACAGCAGAGCACCGCCTCTTACGGCATGCCGTACCCTGGCAGGCTATTGACCGAGAGAGAGAGAGGGAGAGAGAGAGGGAGAGAGGGAGAGAGGGAGAGAGGGGAGAGGCCTCTCTGAATTCTGATTACAGCGGCTTTGTGACACCTGGGGGACTAAGGAAGCTGTCTTTAAACCTGTCATAAATATTCACAGCGACTTTATAGTGCGTGCTGGAGTGCCGATATAAAGAATCCTAACACAGTCACACTTGTGTGGAACCGATGCCTGGGCTTGGTGCTTTAGCAGCTCACTGAGACCGCACTGAGAAAATCACAGGAACATAAGTTGGACAAGAATTCTGTTTTTATGATAATGAGTCTGTGTTAGTGCTGTCAGCTCCATCACTGTGATTCCTCCCTCCCTCCCTCCCTCCCTCCCTCCCTCCGTCCCTGGCTTCCATCATTGCCACTGCGTTGGCAGCTCTGATGGGACCCCACCTCTCACCTCCTCCCATTGTGTCTCTGTCAGTAGGACCTCCTCCTGCTTTTATTGACTGTCTCACTAATTGCAGCCTACATAAACAAAGCTCGGAGACTTGGCAGTATAAAACGGTCAGATAATTAGTTTTGCAGGGGGGGGGTGCTTTCTGTGGGCATTGATCTGATGGGTCGCTCTATTGAAGGGAATAGGGAAGAACCCCTGTGTTTCTGACAGGTACCCACTCTCATGGATCATAGCCTCCAGTCAATACCCCTGCCCCCCCCTGCCCCCCCTCCCCCATGTCAATGGTGTGGTCATCCTGACACTGGTGCCAATTGATTTAAGGTAATGTAGAGGAAGCATTTGTGGTCTAACAAACAATTTAGACTGATGTAGTCTCAGGTTTCGCTGTTGTTGTTTGCTTTGACTGTCTTGCGTCATGCAGTCACAGTATTGAAAAAGCAGCATGCTTTTTAATCAGTACAATCAGAGACAATCATCTACAAACGTTTGTCATTTCAACATGCGGTTCCAAAAATATATTTTCCTTGTTTTTGGTCCAGTATTTCGCACCATTGGACGCCATTGAGATGGACGGTCTTGTACATTAGATGAAGCACTTTACTCTCCACTAGCTACTGTCATACCGGTTAATTTCCTCTCCCATCCATTGGAGGAGAGCCTCCTGTTGAGGTCGGGGTTAAAAAGGGTCAGTGTCCCTGTCCCTGGTACGGCACGTTCAGGGGGCAGGGGGCAGGGGCCAGGGGGGACAAAGATGATGGAGGTGGGGAGGCAGGTGGAGGGGCAGCAGGGGGGTGACCTTGGCCATGAGGGGGACACTGGCTAGGAGGCAGCCATCTGGCCAGGGGGGTAAAGAGGTCACCCACCGTCATTGTTCAGACTGAGGCGGGGAGCAGGGGGAGGTCACAGGGTGAGCCAGACCCCCTGGGTGGGGATCATCACGTATCCTCAGAGCCGTATGGAACTGGTAGAGAAAAAGAGGAAAGACGTTGATGGATGTTGAAAAAAGAGTGCAATTAATAACGCTCCGAATTCTTTAATGTTCAGAAAAGGCAATAATCCACTATTATTTTAAGGGGTGTATGAAAGGCAAGTACTGTTACATCATTGTTCTCCTCTCTGGCCTCCTTTCAGCTCTTTCCATTATCCCGATGGAGAGCACTGCCACTCCTCCCATAATTATTCTGTCATTTTGACATGGCACACTATAACCCGCACCATTTAGTGAGCCATTTTACTGAAAGCACTACTGCATTAAAAAAGCAGGAACGATTTAGACATAATTCTCTGTCCCCGAGAAGGTCAGGCTTACAGTGGGCTTTTCATCTTAGGGTTCACATTTCTTTTCTCCCCAAGTGATGATGCACAGCCATTTGGACTTTTTTTTTTTTTTAATTTGGAAAATGCTATTTCACAGAGTGAATAAAATGTTGCCTTGATGTTTTTTTTTGATCGATGCCTTACCAGAATTACTTAATTTTGCCCAGCTTTGAGGATAAAACACTTGAGGACAACTCACGACGACAAGAGAGACTGTGCCTACACCTCTGTCCACTCAGCTCTGCTCCACTGTCTCGTGAAGCCTCATGGGAGTCCCACAGGCCCAGTGCACTCTGGGATGTTCAGGCCAGCAGCCAGATGGGACACCTGTATCACCAACACCCCTACACCCCCAAGACCCAAGCTGTCAGCTTCGATAGGACAGTGTCAGACTGCAGTTATCAAGGTGTTAGATTAGAGCAGGGCTAAATGTCAGTTCTCTTAGTTTGATCACAACCAAGTTCAATCCTTTACCCCGCAGTTTCAATCATCATGTTATGTTGACCTTTCAGGATGGGTCCCCATTCCTTATGCAAATACTTTGGAGACCCTGAACCAATGTCCATCATCACCACCAGACCCATGGATCTTCCACTCGCACAAAAGCTGGCCCTTTCCATTTGCCCTCCACTCATACTTAATCCTTATGGACATCATTTTGAACTGAGCTTATATAACTGAATTATTAGTTGCCTTAACTTTAGCACTTAGAGAATAAAATAATGGTGTCTTTTTTGCAAGCTCTGTGAAGTGACTGGATTACAAGCTCACATAAAATGACAGTCTTTTTTCAGCTTGTGACAGAACCAAGCTAAGCCACACTGCATGGCTGTGACCATGTAATGAGAATGTTTTATGTCCTTGGGAAACAGGGGCGTTTTTAGGCCTGATTAGCTAAAAGGAAAATGTGGCAGTATGTGTTGTTTCTGTGACTTCAAAAGGCAATCCTTTTTCATTTCCTGGACGTTCTTACATTTGGAGGAATGGTTTATGGCTTCCCTCGGTCTTCAAAGTAGGGACGTATATTTTCCGATTGGGGTGTGAATGGATGTGCGTCTCTGCAGGATCAGAGGTCTCGGGGAACATGGGAAGTCAGCAGTGGAGCCAATCAGGAGTGACGAAAATTAGTGAGGGCCTCGTGAAATTCTCCATAAAAAAAAAAGGGGGTTTACAGCTTTGTGCTGTAAAAGTGACCTCTCCCCTACTGCCTGGCTCTCTCTGCAGTGTAATGACATTGAGTGCTATATAATGCAGGCGTGAGAGTACGTGAGAGCTGGATAAGAGGAGTGGGGAGCAGCGGGCTGGGCTGATTTGACTAAGCCTGACAGATTCTGCTTACACCGCTTGGTTGTAAAACTTTCAGGTCAATTGGCGCTGCGGCTCCATTTGGATTGGATCGGTCTCTCTGTAGCCTGCAATAATGTGGCCTCTGTGTGACCCAGCGTGTACGCGCGTGCACACACACACACAACACATGTGCACACACACACACACACACACACACACACACGCACACACGCGCGCACACACACACGCGCACACACACACACACACACACACACACACACTCTCTCTCTCTCTCTGAGACGATTTATTTCAATCTGATCTGAAGGAAAGCCTTATCAAAGAGATAGCCATAGAGTGATGCAATTTAGGTCATT
The DNA here is from genome assembly GCF_951799395.1 of Argentina silus. Classification (NCBI taxonomy): domain Eukaryota; kingdom Metazoa; phylum Chordata; class Actinopteri; order Argentiniformes; family Argentinidae; genus Argentina; species Argentina silus. The sequence continues at coordinate 4,535,169 of NC_139667.1, forward strand.
ATGCACACTCCAAGTAGCAGTCAAGTCATTTGAATGCATAAAATGAGTTTTAAGCATTGAGTCAGCAAGCAAGATCAATCTCAAAACATGAAGAAATACGCCCCAAATGGCTTTGACAAGAGGCAAGTTGTTAGTCTAGTGGCAAAAACATTATTTAGCCTGTGCCATTCATTTAAAGGTTTATATCAGGTTTTCCATGACTTGGGGGGACTGTAGACCTACATTTTGGCGTTTAACAATTGAAGGGATGTTTTGAAGTCTTGGAACACAGCTGAGCCATCAGCCTGTCCCATCAGTTCCATGTCAGACTGTGGTAATTTAGCTGTTACGTGAGAGATGCTGTCAGACTGAGACAGAGCAGGACTGACCCTTAGCCTGCTGTCTTTAAATGTGTATAATTATCTCCCATTCTTCATCTATAGGACAAGCCCCTGCCTCTCTATCTCCCGATCCCCCTGTCCCCGTGTCCCGCCGAGAGTGTCTGGAACCCTGACCTCGGATGACCCTGTGTACAGCAGGGCAGAAGCCCACAGACATCCAGCGATTGGCCTGCGTCCATGAGGTCAGTGTGGAGGTCCCATTCCCTGATGGTCTGGGGACATTTCCCTGACTGTCACAGATGGATGTTGGAGCATGTGTGTACTGAGTGGATTATATGTGAATACAAAGGGGATAAAAAAAAGAGGATAAATAACTATTATCAAGCAAAGAACCTCCCGAAAAATTGACTCGCAGAGTCCAAATTAGAGAGAGTGGTGTGACCCTCACCCTTAAGACAGGCGACCCAGTGAATAGAGATCATTTCATGGTTGGAACAAAGTAGCACCAGTGTAGACTGCACGGTGTGTACATATATATATATATAGGTCTCCTCAATCACATATCCCTCTAATGTTTTCCTGCTGCTCTCAGTCCAATGTGTGTGAAATGGGGTGCGATGATTCCTACTTCTTATTCCTCAAGCCTGCGTGGCCCCCCGTGGATTTCAACAGGTCCATTACTCTTCCATCTGGTCCATGCTTAAAGGGGAAAAGGCATGGGGAGGGCAGAGAAGAATGTCATTATTATTTTGGACTATATCTGAGTATGTGCGACCCGGGTGTCTCTCTCTGCTCCCAAGCCCATTGTTATTTGGATATTTCAAGTGAGGTTTACTAGGCCGATAAAAACAACCATATGATCTGTTGAAAGGCAAAGTGATAGCATATGTGTGGACATGACTTCTGAGTGAATTAGTAGCCTGGTCTTGACCGTTTCAATAGGAGCAACAACAGAGGGGTCAAACCTTTGCTTGACCAGACACTCCACTCCACTTCATTTCTGATGTCCACTCAAAGGTTGATGACATCAGCGGTCAAAGCTTAGGCCAAGGTCAGGCAAGAATGGTCATACCATCAAATCTATCTAGTGTCTGGTTCATGACCCCTGCGGCCAGATCACAGAGAGAGGTCCATCCGTATTTGTGTAACAAAACATTACATTTGCTGTGTGACCCCTTCACCTGTGACCTGTGACCTGTGACCCTACTCTGGACACTGGATTGAGACCATTGAACTTGGCAGGACCCGGGCCCTCCAGGTGGAGGAACATGGAGGACAAAGAATTAAAGTGACCCTGGCTTTTAACAGCAATGATTGTTCTGTGCACTTGCACCTGACATTGACGGATATAGAACCTTTTTCTCCATGTGTCATTGGCAATGGATGATTGTGTGTATGGCTCTCTATTTAATTTCTTTATGGACAGAAGGAGACATTTTTGGCAAGAGAGTGCACACATTCATTCATCAACTGTGCGAGGGCAACCATATTCAGTCAATTTGACATATCCTGCCCTCTTACGATCCAAAATGAATAGTTTCTATTTTGGCAGAATCTGTGATGTTATGGGTGTCAAGCATCCCCAAATGCATTGGCTCTTCTGACTTGAGCAGGTGCACTGTAGACTGCAGGAGTGTCAGTGCAGAGAAACGTGAAATGTGAGAGAAGGAATGTGAAAGCCAACCATTCATAATAGGATGGAGAGAGAGAGAGGGAGAGAGAGAGGGAGAGAGAGAGAGAGAGAGAGAGAGAGAGGGAGGGAGAGAGAGAGAGAGAGAGAGAGAGAGAGAGAGAGAGAGAGACAGAGACAGAGACAGAGAGAGAGAGAACACACCATGAAACAGATGCTTCCACAGATGGAGGGATAAACAAGGACATACATTTCTGTTACAAAGCAGATCTGTCACTTTCAGTGGGAAAATGGTAATTGCTTTTGTGGTGAAATAAGGCTTTTGAGCTCTCCTGTCTTCATGTAATGTTCTGTTGTACAGTTGATAAATTAAAAAACATTCACTACATCCACAGCTCCAGCCTTTGTAGTATTCTGGCTCCAGAGCCTTACGAATGTTTACTTTACAGTATTATGAACAGAAAAATGGGAAATTTCCTCTTCTTAATTGTATTTTGGCTATTTGAGCCTCATAAAGGCAACAACATATTTGTTTGGTCTTTAGCATACATTGCTGTGGGTTTCTTACATTATGTTGTATTTGTAGTAGCAGTTACACCCTGCGCATGGTACAGGCATCATGTAGCTTTGCCTGAAGAGCAGCGAGCACAGATAAAAGCCTGGGCTCAGACACCTCCAGAAACCGCACCTTAATCACTGTAATAATTACATGCAGATAGGTCTGATTTACTACCACCGTAGATCTGAAACGACAGCCAACGCCGTCCTCCTCTCCCTGTATTTATTGTGGTGGAGTATTTCTATTGGGGAGTTTCTGTGGACTCGGGGCTAAAGGTTTGGAGCAGGTGAGACAAGGTCTGGGCCTGTCACCCAGATGGAGCATAGCACAGCAGAGTGTGTGATTTATGCTTTGGCATGAGACCCACTGTCTTAAACCTGTAAAACACCACTGTGCCGTGACATGCCACCACAAATACTTCTTTGTACTGGGATGCTACATAAATGCGTGTGTGTGTGTGTGTGTGTGTGTGTGTGTGTGTGTGTGTGTGCGTGCGTGTGTGTGCGTGTACCTTAACAAGAGTTACATGCTTTTGTGGAAGAGCCTACTGTTGATAACAGGAGAATATAGTGAGGTTTTCAAGGCCAGATGACTTGCTGTATGCTGGGTGACAATGCTTTGACGGTAAACCATTGGTGCTACCGTAGGAGGCTCTGTGTCGGTGTCTCTGGCGAAAATTCAACAAGGCTTGATTGTATTAGTGTGTGTGTGTGTGTGTATGCTGTATCTGTTTGTGTCAGAATGCAGGCTGTTTTGTTTTGCTCGTTTGTTTATTTCTGACTGATTTGGTTTCCTGAATTTGTGCGCTTGCAGTACACCACTTATGTAGGATGTTTGTGTGCGCATGTGACGCTGGTGGTTGCCGTAGCGCCAGAGAACGACCCGGGGGGTGAACCAAGACGCCAGATGTGTGTGTCTCTTCCTGTAGAAGCCTGAGGTAACGCACAGCAAGCAGACTCGATAACCTTTTGGGATTTGAGCAGCCAGGCAGCAGCCTCAGCCTATTGTTTTTCCACGGTGCATTCAGGAGCTGGGAGTTGTTCTTGGCCGGGCTCCCTCAAACTGCTGGACTGTGGCGGAGCGCCTAGCCTGGCTGGCCTGCTCTGCCCTGGCTGCCTGGGTGGGACAGGGTGGTGCTGTCATTCACTGGCCTTATCTCAGCTCCCCCAGGAGACCGCTGCCCAAGGGGCTGGAGCCAGGAGCCCAGGACGAAGAATTCCCCATCCAAACACTCCCTGCCTGCACCCTGCCTACTGGCTTGAACTCTGACCCTGCCCCCTCTGACCTGGCTACGCCTCCGGCGTGCTCTGGGCCTCAGGGTAAACTGGTAATCCAGCATTCAGGGGAGGTCTTTTTCTCAGAGAGAGAAATAGTGTTGCATAAAGGCTATGTTTTTCTCCCGCTGAAGACCAGCAGAGAGCAAGGACACTCAGTCACAAACTCCCACACATGCTCACTGTTCAGTGTATTTCTCCCTTTCCCTCTCTCTCTCTCTTTCTCTTGCTTTCTCTCTCTCTCTCTCTCTCTCTCTCTCTCCCTCTCTCTCTCTCTCTTGCTCTCTCTCTCTCTCTCTCTCTCTCTCTCTCTCTCTCTCTCTCCCCTCCCTCTCTCTCTCTCTCTCCCTCTCTCTCTCTCTCTTTCTCTTGCTTTCTCTTTCTCTCTCTCTCTCTCTCTCTCTCTCTCTCTCTCCCTCTCTCTCTCTCTCTTGCTCTCTCTCGCTCTCCCTTCTCTCTCTCTCTCTCTCCCTTCTCTCTCTCTTTCTTTCTCTCTCTTTCTCTCTCTCTCCCTCTCTCTCCCTCACACACACAAAATCACATACAGTACAAGGGCATAGTTTTACATTTTCCTAGCCTAGGGCGTCAGACATACCAGGAGCGACAGAATTCTCGCCAAGTGGGATAAGATCATAAACTGCTTGCTACTCCCTGCTCATTCTCAACTAAATGGACAGAAACGGTGTCAGCATGTTCCTGCGAGCCCCTCAGGATCCAAAACACTGGCAGGGCTATAAAGTAAAGCAGTAGTTCTGTGGATAGACACCAAATCCTTTCTCATAGAAAAAGCCTAAAGAGAAATATAAACAGCACTTTAGTTGGTGTGTAGACCAATACCTTATTAAAACCACATGTGCTCATAGGCTGAAATAAATAATTATCTATTCAACTCAGTATTTCACTTATAATAATAATAATTCAGGTTCACTGCAAATATCTATACACTCCAGATCATGATCATGACCACATCTTCACACGCCTATGTTTGTGACTAGGTTGCTAAGTTACAGGTAAACTTCCTTAGTCCCTCCGTCCTCTTTGGTCCAGACTCGCTCCTTTGGGAGCGTTTGGAAGGATGTTTTTGGTGCAGCTGGACCCTGGCCCTGTCCATCCAACTCCAGCCACATCTGGTCCCTGTGGGTGAAGCTGTCTCCTCTGCTCTCCACTCCCTGACAAGTGGCTGAGGTGTTGATGGGGCCTCCATGTCCCAGTTGAATAAACGACAGGGAGGAACACTCTCACAAGTTGTATTTAATTTCTTTTTCTGGGAGCATAGCCCCTCAGGCCAACTTCCAAATTACCTTCCTCTCTCCTCTCTCTCTCCCCGCGCCTCTGTGGCTATAAATGTGTCCAGTCACTTTGCACAGTCATTAGGCTTGGTGTTGCCCCTCGGGACCAGC
>NC_139667.1:4542851-4600351 GCF_951799395.1 Argentina silus
CAGTGCCACCCCTGCAGGCATCGTTGGCTGCGTACCCTCAGTTAGGGATTAACCACCATGGTCCTGCCTGGCGTGGGCACCTTCCGACTGGAGCACCAATGCCGGGGCGGCAGGATGAACAGAAGGTCGGGACATGCCGTAACACCGTGCCGTGCTGCGATGCCGACACGTCCCTGGCACTGCCTGGCACTGCCTGGCACGGCGGGCACCTTTTGGAGCAGTGGAGCGTCAAACACACAGGGAGACAGGGAGCGGACTCACCTGGGGGGGGGACTGACTTTCCCTGCCTGCAGTGGTGACAGCGTGTGATAAATCTTTATTGCAAATTGGATTTGATGTTTGACGTCACTTAATATGTATAGCCTGTCGTTCCGTTTCATGATGTGTAGAAATTATGTTGTGGAACATGGCGTAAAGATGGACACTCTGTGATGAGGAGACCGGGCCTCAAAATGGCCGTGTTACAAAAATCATAGTTTCTCTCTAAGCCTACATTTTTCCCTCCTTCTCACGTACGCACTTTTTCTTTCCCTTGTTCACTCTCCATGTAATGTATTTCTCCCTCCTTCACCTTGCCACTTTTCCTCTCCCTCCCTCCCTCCTGCCCCCTCCCCTCCCTCCCCTCCCTCCCCTCCTCCCTCATCCCCTCCCTCCCCGACTGAAGCAGGTGGCCTGACTGTAAAATAGCAGAATTCCCTCCTTCCCTTGATTAGATACACTGGGATTACATGGAGCGTTAATGCTATTATGACTTGTTTTTCCCAGGTATAACTGACACAATGTGCCTGGCTCAAGGTTCTTCGTGCTCGTGTACTTGAATCCCTGTGTGACAAGCAACCTTGATCGTTATGAACATGATCGCCATGGTAATGCCCTAGCAGACTCCGATTGCATTGGTGAATATAAGTATATTGTATGGACAAAATCCTACAGTATATGAGGCATTGTATTTCAGCTTATGACCCTTAGGCCAAGTATATACAACAATGCTTCAGCAGTACCATTACAGGCTCACCTATTCAAACATGACAAGCTGGAATGACGTGACCTAAGGATTATCCTCTACTTCCCACAGTTTATGCATATACAGTGTATGTGGTATAGGTGGGAGTAATTGGCCATTCTAACCTTGTCATTAATATGTATTATTTTGAGTGAGAGTGAGTTATTTGACAGACAAATAGGCAGGCAGACAAACCGATACAACGTAATTATGACTCAGGCAGGTAACGTTCGTCAGTGTTGCCCCAGATACCATGACGTTCAGTGCTTTATGTGCTAACGTCCCCACCCAGGCTCTGGTAACCATGACACCCAGGGAGTCCGGACAGGAGAAACAGTACAATGAGAGTAGGCACTGTGTTGGTTGGCCCCACCCACGCCGGCGAGACGGTGATATCACAATCAATGACGAACGCACATCACAGATCACTGCTCGATCAATACGCCTATCCGTCATAAGCAGACGGTGCATGTCGATAAGGCAGACAGGTTTATGAAGTCATTAGTTTTTTTTTCCAAAGCCGCCAAGAGTTGGATGTTGCTTGTTGGAAGTGTCTTATTTCACTGCTTGGCCTGGCCTGGCCTCTTTTTACAGCACAACAGTGTTGTGATGTGAATGTGATCCTGCGTGTTGCTGCTCTTCCACATGTTTCCTGTTTAGCTGTAGGGCGTGTAGCCTCACCTGTACACAGCACCTCCTACAGGGGCTATAAGTCACCTATGGCAGGGTTATTACCACAGTCAGCCAGGTTTACACCCCCGAGGGAGGTAACGTCGGGTTGGAACAGCAGTCATTCACAGGACCCAATGGGTGGGTGAGCACTAGGCTCTCTGTGGTAAGACCTATTGTACCTGACCACATGAAGAGAGGAATCAGGCTTAGGAAGGGATTTAACTGTTCTGTGTCTTCTTCTGGCTATTTACCTGTGCAATAATTAATGCAATCGGTTAGAATATCTGCAACCGATCTGCAAGTGAACAGTGAGTGAATTACAGGCGGACATTTTCACAATGTTCTAGAAAATGAGTACAGTACATCATGACCAGGCAGTCTCGTTATCCTAATTGTCTTCCGTTGGAGAAACAGGATGTTTACAGGGCATCTCTAATGTTGGACGGGGCATTATGGAGGCAAACACCACCTGGCAAATGTCACAACCATGTCGAGTGGCAGAGTGGAAGGGAGGGCCGTGTTTACATTGAATGGGCCATAATTGTGCATGATTGAGGCAGTGAAAGGGTAATACAGACTAATTGTGCCTACATTCGAGGGACCTATTCTGTGCAAGCGAAGAGTCATACCAGAGGACCATTTCAGCAAGGCAGCATATTTAGTCAATTATTGCTTTAATTGCTTGTTTATTTCAGGTAATTACAACCCAATAGGTAGTCGAGAACATTCAAATAGAATTCAGAGATCAAGCAAACTAATTAGAATAGAAATGGATCAGACCAGACAGTCCAGTTGTTTCCCTCCTATTTCCCTTCTGAAGCTGGTCAATGAACAATCTGCATAACTTTACTGCATCAATATTTAATGTGCCAGCTAAAGGTCTCCTCTCATACAGCAGGTCTCACTGAGGCTGTTTTTGATGTTTACCGCTTTGAAATGTGCCACAGACAGCTATCAAACAGTCCCCAGAGGTCTCGTGAGTGTGTGTGTGTGCGTGCGTGCGTGTGTGCGTGCGTGTGTGCGTCTGCATTAACAAGTATATTTACATGTTTAGTATTTTTAGAGTGTCTTGTAAGTCCACGCCTTTGTTTGTGTGTGTGTGTGTGTGTGTGTGTGTGTGTGTGTGTGTGTGTGTGTGTGTGTGTGTGTGTGTGTCTGTGTGTCTGTGTGTGTTTACATACTTCTGAGGCAGGGCCTCAAAGCCCCTCCAAGTAAGCTTACAAAAGCGACCCACTCCACCAAATTGCTCACAGCCGGCCTATCAGTGGGGAGGGGAAAAAAAATATGGGGCTGAATTTTTAACGACCAAAACAAATGAGCCAACACAGGCACACAATTAGGGGGAAGTCATGGCTATGTGTCGTCTTTAAATGAGCAACATGATGGCCTCTTTAGCCCTGGCGGGGGTAAAGCCCTGCCCCAGGAGATGGCTCATTAGGGCCGAGGAGGGCCGAGGAGGGGCGGGGGAGGCAGGGGGAGAGGGGGGAAGTACTGACAGTCAAAATGCCGAGAGGGGAGAGGGGGGGCTTCTGACAGAGGAGAGGGGACGGGCTGAACCCCTTTCACATCAAGGGCCATCGCCATCCTATGGAGGGCATTAGCTCCATAATGTCACTCGTGACTCTCTGCAGTTAAACCATCAGGTCACACACAGAGAAGGCCTGCTATGGGGGCCTTAACTCCATCTCCAGCCCTCTTGAATTCATTCATTATTATTCTATGCTGCTGCTGCGTGCCGTTATTTTTCTTTTTCTATTTTTTGTTGTTGTTGTTGAATTGATTTTGTTATTTGTTGAATTAAACACATTAAATCCACATTACGTACACAAGCTCTGTATTTTGCACACTGAATATGGATACTCATATAACACTGAGCCTTTGTCTGATTCTATCTACCTCCTGGAGGTCGTACCTCCATAGAGTCTGTTATGAATGAAACCCACAAACTGTACAGTCGCCCCCTTGCCAAACGGGAGAGGCCAGCACGCGCGCTGTATGGACTGGAGGCAGGAGGTTGGCGATTAACATTTAAATGACATCTCTCCTATAAAGAGATAATATTATCTCTGCAGAATTAAGAATTATTGTAATACCAAGGTCCTTAGCCAGGTTGAAATGAGCTCCTTTTCTCTCATAGCACGTAATGAAATCTTACAGCAATTATGCCTAATGAATTCTAATGCGGAGTTGCCATTTAAAGAGTTCATCCTCACCACAGATATAGGCGTAAGGTGATGGATCTAATTAACTGTTGAGTGGATGGTGATACAGTATACAGTACTGCATGTATATGCATGAGCATTGTGTAGTGTACTGAGTGTTTTCCGGTTGATAGAGAGACCAAAGAGGTCACCTTTGATGAACATGGATAAACCCTTTCAGTTACTTTTTCTATTTCAATGTCGACAGCGCTGATATCCAAATCCTACAATGAGATGCATTGTTGGGAGAAAATGGGAAAGGAGGACAGGATTTATTGTGAGCATTAACCAGGGGCTGTTTTATAGGTCTGTGTGTGAGAGAGAAAGCAGAGCAATGACTAGCGTAGAGCCATAACCATAAGCAGATTGTCATCTCCACAGCGGCAGTCTTTGTTCAGTGGGCAGGGCAGCTTTCGGTAATGGAATGAGTGTGGATGAGTCAAGCCCATGGGTCTAAAGGAGCTGGAACAGTGCCACCAGATGGCTATGGGCAGAAGTGTGTGGAGCTGTAGTTTTCCACCCCTCATCCTCTCTAATGATCCCTCGCCTCATATCTCACTCTACTGTCTCGGCAGATCATAAGGATATAACCCCCCCCAAAAAAATTTATTTTGTAGAAGTGAGAGTGATTGTGACTCAGGAGACATGCAGTGCACTTGTGACGATAAACAGACACACCTGACGGAATTACGGCACCTTTGAGCAACTCAGGAAATAAGGATATCATTGACTGGATTCAGACTGCAAAAATCAGTTCTTATTATTTCATTGGAGGGAGAAGTGGTTTTGACACCGACCTCTTCATGGAAAACCAGCCCCTTATTTACTGGTATATACCACTACAATATCTGTGGAACTTTCTCTTTGAAATTGACCTCCATGCTTTGCTTCTCTCTTGATCAAAAGACTTAAACACAGACGACAGATTTAGTTGTTTTTTTTAGTTATCCTGTTGAATGACCCAGTCCTGTTCAATTGCTATATTAGCATACTGGGTATTAGCTTTGGAACTAACCCGGGTTTCACACAAACAAGCTCACAGAGCTTTAATTAAGTAGCTAATTGGGAATCGAGTAAGCATTTCTAATCTGATTAACAAAAAAGAAATAGTGTTTTTTTCCCCCGCCTAATTAAAATTCAGAGCTAAATTAATTAAAAACCCAAACATGAGTGTGTGTGTGTGTGCGTGTGTGTGTGTGCGTGTGTGTGTGTGTGTGTGTGTGTGTGTGTGTGTGTGTGCGTGCGTGTGTGTGTGTGCGTGTGTGTGTGTGCGTGTGTGTGTGCACCCCACTGAGAGGTATTGAGTTGATGTAAGGTGAGAGCTCTGTAACCATTAACTGTATCGAGTCCCAAGGGCCCGAGCGCATCAAGGTTTTGCAAATGTTTTGACAAAAAAAAAAAAAACACAGACCTCTTCACTGTGCCTTTACTGGAACCGTATCTGAACGGCTGACTGAGTGTGAGAACGATGCAGCCGAAATTACAACTGGTGTGTGAGGTACTCTTAACACAGGGGAGGCGGAGGCTCCAGATAATGGAGGTTGTCTGGTCTTTGTGGCTGTCAGCCTGGCCTCCACTGCTGCCTTCGCCATGAATCAAAGCTAAATGCCATTTACCCATCATCCAGTGAACGTGTGTCTCCTCCAAACCCATTTAGCCTTTTGTTTCATTTTTTCTCTACCCATTTCCTGATCTCCTGTGCAGGTCAGAGTGTTATGTTGGCTACTTTTCAAGAGCCAGTGTGGTAGTGAGAGAGAGGCTGGCATAACTGATTCTGTCTGATTGTGAGGTCCTCATGTATAGACAAGGCTAGGGTTTGGCGCTGAGGTGGTTCATCTATGGCTCAGTTGGTGTAGCATGGCGCTAACGACGCTTAGGTTGTGGGTTTGATTCCCACTGGGACCATATATACTGAAAGATGTATGCACTCACTGCAATGTAAGTTGCTTTCGATAAAAGCGTCAGCTAAATGGCATATATTATGGTTCATCTTTTCATTGTGTTCTCCACTACTGTGGATAACTTGAAAGCTCCTCAAATGTAGGGTTTCAATTGGGATTTTGTAAGTGGTGGAATTGTCCCCAAAAGTGTTTGCTTTTTCCATTATATTTTTCAACAGAAATCAACAGAAATCTGTTACACTTTATGCTGTCTATCATCCCAAAGTGGGTGAACATCAATTCTTTTTAGATTATTATTATTATTATTATTATTATTATTATTATTATTTTTTACAATTTCACTGAAAGGAGTGCTTTCACACGTGTTTGAATCAGTCAAGATCTTTTCTCTGTGACCAAAGCCTACTTTCTTCAAGCTTTCAGTCTTTCTGTAGCTTCTCTTAGGATGGCTTTTCTAGGACACATGTTTCTGTCTGACACACAAAGTGCTTTGACCTTGGATAAAATGTCCCCCTCTTCATCCATCATAATCTCACTTAGGAACAAGACAAAGGATGCAGGCTAACACAACATCATAAGACCACTTCCTCACATCTTATTGGTCTGACAGGCGCCATCAGTCAACTATGACAGTTGGTTGGTCCTGGCCTCTATTTTAGAAATGATGGAAAACAAAGCAAGAATGACAAAGAAGTACATTGTTAATGTAGTTATGCATATTTATATATATCCTAATTTATCTGGTGGATTCCCTGGTGTTAATCCAAGGTATTTGCAACTGACATGGGAGTTCAAGCACTGTTGTTCCTGTAATGCAGCCAAATGTGGAGATTACAATTGATCTTTCCAACGGCGAGGTTGAGTGAACTAGCTGCTCCCTAAAGGCCCCACAGATGAATAGTCCAATTACACTGATTGCAGTTTTTTTGTTCAATCTGTGGTTCAATTCCACAACCCTGTCAAATATCCTAGAGACTGCTAAAGGCAAATGTGATGCGCTACGTCTGCAAGACGATGACACATGGTGCTTGGTGAGGGCGTCTGCGCCACATTCGAGATGTTTATGGGGACACCCTGCATGCTTATGTATGTTTATGTATGTATTCTGTATGAACATCACCACAGAGAGGCGTGCTCTTATCACACGTGTGATGCCTTCTCTCTTTAACCCCCATTCAGATATGACAGATTCATTTTTCGGGTCAGAGGAGGAACTCTGGGATGATTTGCCGTATTTAACCCAGCAGGGGATCCGGGTGGGGTGCAATTAGGTCGGGGAGACGGTGCTCTTCCCTGAAAGATCTGTGCTCCGCTCCTCTCTCGCTCTGTGACGGATGCCCCCATTGGCCTGTCACACAAAGAAAATGCTTTTTAATGCTAGATTAATTATTGATCAAAGCGTGTGGCCCCCCCCCCCCTCCCCTCCCGTAGTGGGATTGTTCCATCATGGAGCACTGACATAAAGGCCACAATGTGCTCCGTGTGTCTCTGTGTGTCTCGTCAGGGCGACGGCCCACCCCTGTCCCCAGCAGGAGGCTGGCGGCACCCAATTCATCATCTCCCATTGAGAGGCAGTGAGGGAATGGATTCACCTAGGGGGCTCCCCAGCGGCGGCTCCCCAGACAGTTCCATCCCCCCACCTCCGCCACCCCCACCACCCCACCCCCACCACCCCCACCCCCACCCCCCCGTCCGCATGTTCCCAGGGGAGGTTTCAATTAAACAGCCAGCGCGTTGGGGACGTATTAATCCCCTTCCCCTCCCGTTTATCTCGGCGGCCACACCTCTGGAGCGCCCAGACGGTGGAACCGTGGATCCGGGGATAAAGCCATCTCCCCATTCACTTTGTGTACCTCTCTTCTATATGGAGATTAGGAGGGACACAGTGCATAGGATTACCCCCTAGCCTCGCCTGCTTGTGCTTGTTAACAGTAGATACCATATAGTATACATAGGCATGTGTACTCTGACAGGGTTTACCACCGTCTGGGTGCTGCTCTTATGAAATCTCTGGCATAGAACGTATTGGCTCTGAACAGTGTAATGCAGTCCAGGTTGGTATTTTAAACCCAGTGCATGTCTGGAAGGATGGTGCTGACAGTAATGGAATATTTCAACCTCACCTCGTCCTCAATTGGCTATAAAACATCAATTCACTCCTTGCTCATGCCTGCCTTTTAAGCCCAAAAGTATTCTATGCCTACGTTTCAAAGTCCCAAAACATTGCCAGTGAAACTTTTCAAACTTTTAATTGGGACTGTCAAAGTTAAGAGAAAAAGCTGAGTTCACCTTTCTGTGTTTGGCCGTGCAGAGAGAGCGCGTCCTCCCCTTTCATCCCTCGTGTGGTACAAGGCTGCTGGCCATATCACAGGCTGTTAGGGAGTTACAGAGGAGGGAGAGAAGAAGGTGTGATCTAACAAGCTCCCTCTGCTTTCTACCTGACTCACAGGCTCTTCAGTAGACACACACACATTAAAAAACACACTTCCCTGTGTGTGTACATGTGTGCATGAGCAACCACAGAGGACAGGCACCCTATAGTGTGCGAGGTTTTATGAAAGTGCTGTATCGCCCTGTGTGTGTGTCATGGATTGACACATGTACAGTAAATGGCCATCCAGAAATAACATTGACTGAAATGGCCATCCTGAAATAACATGTTGCAGTGCTTTACCACTACAGATTGTGTGTGTGTGTGAGAGTAAAGTCTGAAGGTGTCGTTTGACCCGGTGGTCTACCTTCATCCCCTCCTGGGTTGAGTTGATGATGGCACCTCAACTCAGCTTCTAGACTTATTCCCAGTGGCAGTGGTCTGTGATCTTGGCCTGAAACTGGATCATGTGTGTCTTCTGCATCTTGTGTGATAGTTGCGTTTATCTGTAATTGCATTGAATGAATTACCTTTTGACTGTTGAAGTGAGAAACAGTTTTTACTTCATCGTTACTTCATAGATATTTCTTACTTCATGGGTGCACCAAGCTTGGTTGGGTTTCAGTGAACATGTACGTCTAATGTAATTTACTTTACACTCTTATCTGTGCCTGCTCTGCATAACTAGTAAGGGCCGACGTTCAGACTGTGTGATTTTCTGAGGAACAGCCTGTTAATGGTCAATTGATTAGGGCTTAATGGGAGTATTGATCGGGGCGATGCTGAATGTACATTTCTCATCCGACGTTTTGAGCTCAAACAGAACGGCCTGTGTGTCTATGCAGGTCACGAGTTAAACGAGCATCGTTAGTCTCCCTTTCCTTCTCTCTCCATCTTCACCCAGACCTGCCCCCTCCTTTCTACTGCCCCTCATTCACCGGCTACCCCAAGCATGTAGGAGAGGGCAGAGGTAAATCAACCTGAACAATCTCCTTATCCTCCTCATCTGGTTGCACAGCCACCCGCGGTTCTGTTTACAATGCAGCCCACCAGGTCATTTCTACCCCTCAACCCCATCACAGAGGGGTTTATTTAAACCGTTTTCTGATCAGAGAGTTTGTTAGCTTCCCAAGACCAATCAAGTCACCCAAAGATGCACCACATTGCATTTCCTCCTAGCCTCTTAGTGGGTGTCTGCAGAAAATCAATAACTCCCTGTTCCGTTCACACTGCATTTTCCAACTCAGTGCCTCGGGGACAAGGCTAACAAACACACACGCACTCGCTGAGTTTCTGGCGGCGCTCTTCCTGAGGTAGCTGGCGTAGCAAGTTCAGCGTAGGCAGCAGGCCGCACACTACCGCATGTAATTGAATAATGTTTAGTTACAGCGTAATATGTTGACGGGCAACTTACGGTACAGCTTACACGGCTGGATCACACTCTAGTACCACACAGTAATCTGTGACGGTCCTTCCCTTACAGTGTACACTTAAAAGTGTAGAGCAAGTACCCGCAGTGCAGCAAACTGAAGCAGACACCCAGTCAGACAGAGGCCCATTTACAGACAATGTGCTTGTCTTTGGTAAGGGATGAGAGTGCCTGGGAGCCAGAAGGATTCATCACTCATTAGAGGCTGTTAGGGAAATTTAAGAGCTTAATTCTGTGATTCCACTCGGTTGATATGGCCAATGATTCACCGTCATTACACATCCGAGTGATATGCCGCAGATGAGCAGAGATTTCTCAAGGAGAAGAATGGCCTCTCCACTGAAGTTAATAATGCCATGATGTTGAGTGATCAGTAGAGATCCTTTTTTCATCACCGGTGATTACATTGTACATGTGCAATGCTAATATCAGCACCGACAGAGTCCAAAATAACCATCCCATTGCCAAGACAAAGACAGGAGACGTGTGAAAGGCATAGCATACTGGTAATGTTTACACTGGATGAAGGGTGGAAAACCGGCATTTCAACTTTGCATGTGGCCTGAAGGGCAGATGGCTTGTTTGTCCTTTTGTCACGTCCCTCGTGTCCCGTAGTGCTGCTGAGTTACTGTGGCTGAAAGATTAGTGCATATATAGTGGCTTACACCTCTCTGAACTGGGAAGACAACAAAAACACTGGGTTCAAGCCCGAAGGAAAGGAGCTAGAGAGATAGAGAGAGTCACTGTAATCCAATGTGACATGTATGCCCAGGGCTTGAAATATGAATGAGGTGATCTTCATACTGCTGTCCTACTTGTACCTGGATCTCCATTTTAATAGGCTAATTACCGGGCAGCTGGGAGAGAGCTGGCTCAGTGAGAGGCCTGAGTGTGAATGGGATTTACTCCCTGCTAGTAGACTATGGTGTGTGTGTGTGTGTGTGTGTGTGTGTGTGTGTGTGTGTGTGTGTGTGTGTGTGTGTGTGTTTGAGAGAGAGTGTGTGTGAGAGTGGGAGTGGGAGAGAGCCGATTGGCAGCAGACACGCTTTCCAGGGACGTCTGTGTGTGGAGACCTGCTCTAATCCTGTTGTCTTCTGCTGGGTGCTGTTGTGTGGGGAGGGACACTGAGCACATGTGACACCATTTGATAAGGCAGGTCTCGTATGAGTCCATGAGAACCACTCTGGGCGATTACGTGAGCTGTCATACTGGATGCAAAGACAGACTGTACAGTAGCATTCATAGGCAGAATTATTATTATAGGTTTTGTCTGTATGACTTGCATGAATTCTAAGAACATTTTACGCTCGGAATCGTGTCTGTTTCTAGAACAGTGATGTGATGTTGGTCTAATGCAATATCGTACTCTCTGTGTAGTGGGAAAGATAGGCAATGCTTGTATTCAATCATTCATTCTGGTCATCACAGTCTGGCTTGTAAAGTAAACTCAGTGCTGTATGTGGTGTGAATGGGAACAGACCCCATGGGGATTTCTGCTTGGATTCCTGCTGGAGAATTGACAGAGAGAGAAATCGACTGCATATACAGTGCTATTCACCAGCCCATCTTCTACTCACAAAACCCTGCCTCCAGTATGTTCAAAACAGCAACACCAATTCCCTGTCAATGAATGAGGTTTTGTTTATATTAGTATTGTGAGTGATAGAATGAGGAGGTGAAGTTAATAGGATTGTGGTGTCCACGCTCGATTCACTCACTGGGCCCGTTGATCATGTTTAAACTTGACAATGGATCTACCACTCTGTATCATCGAATAGGGGATCGGATTGTTTTCAATAACTTTGTCAGCATGACCCATCTCTCTCAAGTATATTTGTATATACATATTTATATATTTATCTCTCTTATAAAATGTTTAATCAGAATCAGAATTCTTTTACTCGGCCAAGTATATTTGCACACACAGGAAATTGACTTGGAGAGGTTGGTGCACAGGACATAAAAAAACAACAATATATAAGCAAAATATTAACCAAAAAGGTACAAAATAGCGAAATATTAACAAAATAGCAAAAAATAATAATAATAATAAATGATGTAGGCTGTGTGAGGCTAAGAGGCAATGATTAATTCGGGACTGTACAGAACAGTCAACTGTACATAAGAAGTCTGCAATAGGAGCATGGAGGTGAGTTCAGGGAGGCTGCACAGTGCAAACTCTCCCAGGGTGTTGTGCTAATTGCTCTGTGGTTAGATAAGCATCTCGGCACATTTCCAGACATCTGAGTTACGACCTCGCTCCGTTTTAACTGCCTGCACTCTCTCAGGGTTGTGGAGACACGGAGGTCCACCTTAGAGGGAAATATACCTCATCCCTTTATTATATACATATACAGTCCTATTGTACACTATGCAGTCTCCTCCTCATACCACACACACACACACACACACACACACACACACACACACACACGCACCTACACACACACACACATGCACACACACACACACACACACACACACACACACACACACGCACACACACACACACACACGCACCTACACACACACACACACACACACACACACACACACACGCACACACACTGGGTGGTGCGATACATATAACTAACACCTGGCAAGCAGCGGCATCCATCTCCTCTGAATAAAAGGAAGGAGCCCCATCAAGATCAGAGTGATGACTTTAATTCACAGCTCGGCCTGTGAAAGGGGAGGCCTCTCATATAACAGTGTTGATATTCCTCAATAATAAACCCCTCTCCCGTAGACATCCATCCTGTGTCGCCGGGAGGGAGGGAGGAGGTAAGCCAGCCAGCTCTGTAACTCATAAACCAAACACGACAGAGTACAGTTTGTATAGTACAGTCCTCAGATGGGTTGCATGTGGGATATCAGGAGACATATACACTCACTGGCCACTTTATTAGGTACACCTTGCTAGTACTGGGTTGGACCCCCTTTTGCCTTGGATATGGAGTCTGTGCACACACACACACACACACACACACACACACACACACACAGGCCGTGAGCATCAGTGGGGGAGAATGTGGGGGGGGGGGGGGGGGGCAGGACTCAGGAGTGATGGCGCAGCACGTTGCCGCCATTCATTCTCTCTGTGCAAATGAAGTGGGACAGAAGGCCCTGAAGGCGCTCTTCATTCAGGAGCGTCTACACACAGAATCGCTCTGTGATTGTCTCTCCACAGGTTAATGGCCGCTTCCCGCATTCTTCTACAATGAATGGGGATGATACGATTCTGTTCTGGCAGTATAACATTTTCTCTCGCGCAACAATTTACACACAAGACTCTCTTGCGCCTGACAAAAAGCAGCTTTATCGTTTTCAAGCGTCGTCCCGTCTCCGTCCAGACACATGGATATCAGAGGGATAAGGAGAGACTGTGCGTTTTCAGTGGGGCCTCAGCACTGTCTGATTGATTTGCTTGTAACAGTGACAACAGGCTTCCCCCTGTGTTCCACTCGGCGTAATGCCTTGATTAATGCTGCTGGTCCCAAAACCGCTCCACTGCAACATGAAATCGAATTAAATCACCTGGATATCAATCTGTAATTGATTAGAAATGTCTAGGAAGAGTGAAAATATCATCAATAATGCTGTGAAGAAAAAACTAAACATTTATTTTGATAGAGATTATTGTACGTTGAAGATGAGGAGGCTTTCTTTTTCGGTTTATGGTGTGTTGTGGTTGGCCGGTACTTACTGCATGTACTGTATGGTACCATTTGCGATGTCAGACGTACAGTGTCGCTCTCTCTTCAATCTCCATTTCGCGTCAATACTGTATCTAGATGCAGATGTCTCAACTCCCTCAGTCTAGGACTTGCATTTCAGGTCCGCCTTCCTTTGTTGCAGGTTGTTATGTACAAAACCAGCGACACAGATCGTCAAACCATTAAATGAAACACTGTACACGTCTATCCACTTCACAGTGTATGATTTTGTTTCAAATCAATACTGTAAATTATTAAAGGCGTGGGATGGGGGGGGGGGGGGGGGGGATGCCAAATGATATTCATTGAAGGGAAACATGATTCCCCAGGGCCATCAATGAGCCAGCTATCGTTCTCTCTCTCACACACACACACACACACACACACACACACACACACACACACACACACACACACACACACACACACTACTGTACCTCTGAGTTCATAGCAGATATGAAATTCCTATTTTGCCCAATCTTAGTTTTCAATGAATATGAATTACTGACCTGCATATTCCAACCATGCCTCTGCCTATATCCCTTCATTGATTGATCTGCTTAAAACTGCCCCCACCCTCTCTTTGAATGATAAGCAGGCGTTTTCCCCCACAGATAGCACATCAGAGACTTAATGCTATGCATTTGTGTCCAATGTCAATATAATAGACACTTTGAAGTTCTTTGTTAACGTAAGATCCTTCATTATTATGCGCAGCGTCTTTTAATCCTCCGACCGTCCCTACCCCTTCCATATGTTGATTTCTAGAAAGGGTCATATTTTCAATTTCACACCTGTGATCCCTTGTACTATAGCTCTGAGCTTTGGTGTTTGCTCGGGTGAAAGAGCCAATCATCGCGACTGAGATGTCCAAACACGCGGCCGCGGTCGTCTGCTACAAGAGCAAGGACGGTAAACATGGCCTCTGACCCTTCACCCCTGATCCCTGCCATCCTCTCCCTCGCTCGCTCTCTCTGTCAGTGCACACAGACAACTCTGTCGGCGTGGGTGGTTGCTGTTACGTGATCTGGGATGATGGGTGGGGGTTGACATGGTGATGGGGGTTGACATGGTGATTCTGTGTAGAATAATGTGACGGCGTCGGCGGGCAGTGCTGACTGCACTGTCCTCCTCAGAGCCTTTAATGGCCTGGTAGGAGTACATCCCAAGGTCGGCTTACCGGCGGCTGCTCCGGTGTGTTTTCTTCCATTGGAATATTCTGCAGGGCAAACGGGCGCCGTGCTATTCATCCTGTGCTGTGAAGGTCCAGCGGTTCTCCCACTGATCAATGACAGCCATTATCATACTAGCTGTCAGTATTACACACGTAAGCAGGCAAGCGGCTGATGTCTTATGAGTAGTGGGGTCCTGATAGAGCCATCAATAACCCGGTCGCTCCGCTACACCTGGTACCGGCCGGGCGGGGGGGGGTCTGATGGAGGAAAAGAGGCGTGTGTGTGTGTGTGTGTGTGTGTGTGTGTGTGTGCGTGTGTGTGTGCGTGACTCTGAGAGGAGCAGATTGACAGGGTGTGAAATCTTAAAACACTTCTGCTGGACAGGGACTGGTTTCTGAGTGCCTCTACGCCTCCCCTCCCCCAGCATTCCGTCCCCCCCCCCCATCCCTCATCAAAACATCATCTCCACACGTCGTGTTGGGTCTCATACTCCTGTTCCAAAGAGAGGGCATCCCAGCCCCCCGCTAACATGCACTACACACACATGCACACACACACACACACGCACACGCACACGCACACGCACGCACACACACATACACACACACACAAGCACACACGCACACGCACACACACGCACACACGCACACATACGCACACACACGCACACACACGCACACGCACGCACACACACACACGCACACACACACACACACACACACACGCACACACACACACACACGACAGCTCATATACATAATTTACTGCCATATCATCCAGATTTAATTCTTTATTTTCATCTCATGATTATATTGTAAAAAAAAAAAAAAAAAAAACTAAAAACAAGTAAAAAGGAAATAGAGTAAAGCTGTGGTAGTTTACAACCATCGTCGCATTCCATGGTAAAATGATAGTAAAGGAGAGTCAAAGCGGGTGTGAAAATGGACCTTCCAGATTCTATGGACAAGAGCAATAACATCTCTGCTTCCCTCTCCCTCCACTCCCTATTTTAAAACCCACAGCCCCCTTCGAGCTGAGCTCCTCTCTCCTGCTGTGGGCTCGGCCATTGAGAAGCACTCACTAATGGTTACGATACATATTATTTACTCGCCCGTCTTCTCTTCTTCACACTCCTCCCTCCATCCTCCTCCTCTCCCTTTGTCTCCCTCCATGTGCAGAAGGAGATAATTTCTTGCCCTCTCTCTCCCCCCCATCTTGTGTAAATCCTGGATGACAGTTTAATGGATTGAGACATGTGGGTCTACACAGTGAGAAGGTAATATCCATACCCAGTTGACCGGCGGTGGAGGAGGAGCAGAATGGAGATCTCTGTAAAGGAGAGAAAGAGGAGATGTTTTATCACTAGGAGAGGAGTATCAGTGCTCTCTCTCTCTCTCTCTCTCTCTCTCTCTCTCTCTCTCTCTCTCTCTCTGGTGTCTCTACTGCCAAGTTCACGCCAGGACAGACAGAGAGTCATGTTCTGTCTCTGTGTTACCAACTGTCTCTGGTTCAGATTAGGACATTGCTGCTGACATGTTCTCTGGTGCCATACTGTACACTATGTGGAGGAATCCTGCCCAACCAGAATAGTAGGAACATTAGCAACGTATATAAAGGATTGTTCAGTTATTTTTTCTTGAAACATGACATTGATGAAACAGATCTGGAAGACCAGGAACTATTTCCGTCTCTCCTTTGATTTGACTGCTAAATTGTGGAGGTACAGTGTACCGTGTATGAATAGTATGGGAATAAAGAAATATCGCTCAGCAAATGCATTGTTAAATACAAGGCTCTTACCTCATATTAGTTCCAAATTCAAATTAGAATTTAGTTTCATTCTACAAAAATCATTACTAAGTGCTCTCTTCTCAATTCAACAACTTTTCAGTGCTCTATTCTGCCACTCAAACACAAATTCGATTGATTCTATACAATAAACCCATGACCATGAATAACATTAGCATGAAAAGAGAAATGTGATTTCACAGCACTTACTCACGAGGGTTTCAGACAGGATTTGCATAGTTTTAGTTTCTCTCAGTGTCTCAGTGACAGCTTTGGCCCAGAGTCTAATCTCATGTATGCTGTGTGTGCACATCATATACAGATAAAGAGTCTGTGTTCCATTAAGTCATGGTGATGATCGCTGTTTGATGCCATTCTAATATGCAGAGATTACAGCCCAGACTTCCAACTTCCTGCTCTGTCATCCACACTTACTTTGCACCCTTTCTTCTTGCATTACTGTCAATCAGTATCTGTCCAATTAAATGGTGTTTGTATGTGGCATATATATCGGTAACATTTTGGATTTTTCCCGAAGCATATCTTTTATGCTGTTGAAGAAATTTAGCTTTTTTTTTTTTTTTTTAAGACCAGTTTGTTTTTTGTTCACTGTGATTACTTAAAAGGCAGTGTCCTCTGTTGTATGACGTCTTGGAAGCTCATATTGTTTGTAAAAAAAAAAAAAAAAACACTTTGAAGTTTATTAGCCTTTTAATTGGCTGCATTTCTTTGATCCCTCCCGGGAGTAGAGTTTGTCTAATTTTTAAGGCAGAGCATTGTAGCCTCTCTAAAGACTGTTTACCATGTCCACCGCCTTCTAGAAGGTTTTACCATCGTGGAGAGGCCCTCTCCATTCTGCCTATTAACCTACCTCCTTTAAAAGGCACCAAAAGGGATTAGCATTTGCCAACAAAAGACAAACCAGATGGTATGGATGGCTCTCCGTGTTCAAATATGTCATTGTGGTGCAAATACATAATTTATTTAACAATCAGCAAGGTTTTGAGGATGAAATGAGTGCTGGTGCCCTGGACCTTTTTTTACTGGTTACTACATTCATTTCGATCCTGACAGACTCTTGACCTAAGCCATAGGCATCTAAGACCAGAGAGCTAGAGAAGAGAAGATGTTAATTCAACTGACGCCCTTAAACACTGTTTTGAATAAGCTACATATTCTGGCTTTGCATGGCAGATATAAAACATTTAAATTTGATGAAAGGGGGAGGGTTTGGCACACTGCACTGAGGACCAGTCCCATGCGACACACACACACACACACACACACACACACACACACACACACACACACACACACACACACGCCGTATGCTAAATCGCAGGCCACTTATCTATTTACTACCCAATAATAATCATGTGTTCGGGTTTTGTTCAGCATGGCAATTAGCAGGACTTTCTTATCCTATTTCTCAAAACAAAAAAAAGTCTCAGATCCATTGAGGCACGGATCTCCCCCAGCATACGCATATGACCTGTACAAGCATGTAGCTAGGCTGCTCAAATATGCACATGACGACTAGAGACCGGAGCCAACAGTTGGATAATATCCAAACAGGGAGCAATGTGACTCCGACACCCCATGCTCTTTAGTCTTATCTTAATGTCAGATGGGACACTCTTACCCGCAGCCCCAGACCCCCTTCTGATTTCCCACAGTAAAGTCATTAGATTCAATTTGGTTTTGTAAACGACGCTCTGGCTCCATGGCTCCCATTCAAAAAACAGCCTGGGTTTTAATTACCGTTAATTATGATTTGCATAAAGCTTTTTAGCAAACGGCTCCTGAAGCGCCTGTAACGATTATACATGTAAATGAATGGTAAGCTGATAAAGGCCTGAGTGGGTGAGCATGCGGGAAGTGGCCGCTCTCAAAAAGCCATCAGATAAAGTGAAGGTCAGGCAGAAACGGACGGATGAATGGTCCACGGTTTTTATTGGCTGGAGGCGGCTGGAGGTGGCTCAATGAATATCTCAGAGAGAAGGAGAACAATGGTGCTTGGGATATTCACTCAATTAGTGTTTGCTTTGCCCTTTTAATGATTTCAATTAATGTTGTCGTGTATGTTTTCGATCACATCCTGATATAACCGTTTGTTTGCGATGTGCAAAGTGGGACGGACAACTGGCACGTCGTCTCTGTGAACCTTTTGTGAGGTGTAAGCCTCAACCAGAGTTAGAATCTATTTTAGATGATATCTTCACGTCAGACTCATTCACAGACAAACACGTCTTTATTTAAACGTGTATGGTATGCAGTGATTAGAATGATCACCTGGTTTTCATCACAAGATTGCCAGATCTGTCACATCTGACATTGCCTTGGCCTCTACCCTACGATGCACTGCTCTGGTCACCTCTGATGTGTTTACCTTTCAAGGCCTCCTCTCTCTCCTTCTCCGCACGTCCAAGGCTGAAACGGTAATGGCTTTTTCAAGACATTTGCATAATTTGACCCCCAAAAAAAGCTTTCAATTCAGTTCCCAGTTTAAGTCATGTATTATACAGTAGATGGCTTTCAACATGTAGGGCGCCCATTGTTTTTAAACAACAACGTAAACTCCGAGTGAAATAAACCGACCGTGATCTTAATTGTAACCATAGATATAACTAATTATTATATTTAATTATCCTTCATTGTTGAGCACATTTATTCTGCTTAACATAGCTTAACATACTGTAGGAGTGTACAGTATTTGTTATGCATTATCTTTAAAAAACGATTGGCCTACTCTGTGTGGCACATGTTTTATTCCAATATCCATTCGTGTGCATAGACCGAGTATTGAATACTTGATTCGGGGGTTTGGGGGCGACACTAGGCCTAATGATGGATCTTCATATTTGAACAATATGAATGAGAAAATACGTTTCATATGCAAAGAGACATAGATAGATATGGTCAAAACCACCCACAATTTGATTAAATGCTTACTCGGGGGGGGGGGGGGGGGGGTCTAGGTATGGGGTCTAGGTATGAAATGCGGGGAAAAAATACCACACACACATAATTCCTTAGACAAGCATGTGCATTAACACACAGATGTGCAGATGTGAGCATACCATACATACTGTAGACCTACACAGAAGCGCACGCACACACACACAATGCATTATGTTTAGATATTATTCATGTATGGCAGCTGACCAAGCAGAAAGATTTAATCTAGCCAAACAAATGAGGGAGATGTGCTGATTGTGGCTCAGCTGCAATCATCAACAGCTGGCCGGTTCTGGCTCTTGTCTATCATAGGGAGGTATGGGTGGAATAATCACCCGAATATGAACCAGTGTGTCTCTGTTTGAGAAGGTGTTATAGGATACCTGATATTGCTGATATTGGAGTATTTGTGCATTCAATTGTTCTGTATTGTTGTAGCATGGTTGCAGGGAACGTTTCTACCAGATTGTTTCATTAGGCACAGGCTTATTTTTGATTGAAAAATTCCTTTGTTGTCATCTTCGGCTTCCAATTTTGTCCAAATGCTGAGGCAAAACTACCCAATCTACTAGAAGAGCACCAGGCTCCACCATTAAATACATTTCACAGTAACCCACTCAAACAAACCCTGATGGGGTTGAAATATGTCATCATCAATTACATGAAAACAAACTTAACGGCTCAATTAATCCTGTGCAAATACTGACATGACCGTGAATGTGGAGGAAAAAATAATGAGGGTGGAAATATTATGAGACACAGAATATTTCTTTAGAGCTGTATTGACTGATGCGCCTCATTGACTCCAATTACAAATCCTTTAAGGCTACATTAGAGACGTCTTCAATCATTTCCTTTCCATTTCTCAGGCAATAGCACCAAAAATGTTATCTTAATTTAGCCTGGTGTCTAAACTCTCCCACCTGGACCGTTCATCAGGCCCTCATTTGGCGTCCGCCTCCATTAGCCTTCATGGAGTAAATTGAAAGCAGACCTCTGCTGTCCCCGTCGCTGGCTGATCAACATTGCTAATGGAGGCAGACCTCACTCATGTTTTCACTGGCCGTGTGTCTTTGCCAAACGCTGTAGTTAAGAGGTGACACTAAATAAATTGGGCTCCACTGAGATAACCGTTTCGGGAAAAACTCAAATCTCATTTGATGGCAGCCATTAGCCCCGATGTGCCAAATAGATCACGCTGTCACAATTTTGGCCCAGTCAACCTATTGGATGTCATTAGTGAGAGGCATTTGGTGGCGTTGTGAATTGCCCGTGTGTTACATAGGTTTCTGTGTTGTTCTGTGTTTATGTGCTAAATGGCTGGTTTGACATGCATTGTGAAGTAGGAGACATGCTTATAACATTGGCTACCTGCCACGGGTTCTGTGAAATAATGTTTTGTGTTTGACAGGGGCCTCGGTCCTCTCTTCACAATATTCCTTCTGTGGTCCTATCGTGTAGGCCTTTACACATGGCTGTGCTACGAATATATTGCAGGCAAATCTTGATAACATTGTCAGTGAGCTCATTGAGAAAGTGGATACCTATTAAGGTTGAGGAAGAGAGGGATACAGAGACAAGCTCTGCCCCTCGTTGTTCGGTCATCCCGGAACACCACGGGGGACTCCGGAGGTAGTGTGAGTACAATACCACCACTGTCGCGGAGAAGCGGGTGACAATGGCCCATTTTAAGGCTATCTCAATGGGGTGTATGTTAACAACACTGTCAGTCTGTCAGAGCCTCCCTGGAGACTGTCCCTCTGGACGACTCCCTTATCTCCCCCCCTTTGGCCTTGCACATAAAACCAGGCCCGTAACACGGCTGATAAACAGAGGCTAGGACCTCACTGGGGCTGACTGTCCCCCTGTCTCCCTGAGCGCCTGTCCCTCCGTCCCCCTGTCTCCCTGAGCCCCTGTCCCTCCGTCCCCCTGTCTCCCTGAGCCCCATCGCCGTCCCACGTCACTGCGTGTGATCCTACGGTGACAGCCCCTGTCAGGGGAAGAGCCCACGACCTTTGCTTAACTAATGGCTCCTTCATCATCCCCCATGCCACCAGCGTGAGCCCCCTGTTTATTGCTCTTTATTTTAAATTAAACCCACGGCAGCACCCATCCATCATGGTGACCTTTCCTGGAGGAGATGACTTGGGCCAGAAGAACGCAGAGCGTGCAGGTTTAAAGGAGCCGACCCCGGCAGGAGGGAGGGTCTCTCTGGACCGTGGCTGGTACCTCCCCGTAGACAGGGACACTTATGCTGAAACTCCCAATTATCTCTGAAGGCAGAGAATTATATTTGCATCTACAGTATACAGTAGAGCTCACTCTCATATCCATCATGTTATAGGCATTTGGAAAGGCAAGGAGACCATTGATTTTCAGTGGAATATCTGATGTATATCTCATAAGATGATTCGTACATTGACAGGGCTGATTTGGTGACGTGAAGTAAATGTTCCTCATTCTGAAACTGTTCAGTTTTGATTTCTCTCTAATGGCAAATACATATCTTGGATTCAGTCATGCTGAACAAGTGACCCACATCAAACTGGGACAGATCTGGTATGTTCATACATAAGAAAGGGTCTCTGTCAGTTGGTGTTGTGGTAGGGGTCCCCGGGCCAATGAGAGTGTCTGTCTACATTGACTGTCTCATGTCTGTACCCCTGAGCACTGTCCTCATAAAGGGTGGAGAGATGTTGATCATGGCTGAACTCGGGTCTCTGGAGTAAACAATAAAAAGAAGAGATAGAAAGAGAGAGAGAGAGAGAGAGAGAGAGAGAGAGAGAGAGGGAGGGAGAGAGAGAGAGAGAGAGAGAGACAGAGAGAGAGAGAGAGAGAGAGAGAGAAGGAGGGAGAGAGAAGGAGGGAGAGAGAGAGAGAGAGAGAGAGAGAGAGAGAGAGAGAGAGGGAGGGAGAGAGAGAGAGAGAGAGAGAGACAGAGAGAGAGAGAGAGAGAGAGAGAGAAGGAGGGAGAGAGAAGGAGGGAGAGAGAGAGAGAGAGAGAGAGAGAGAGAGAGAGAGAGAGAGAATGAAGAGTGGCCACAGGACTCCAGTGAAATGCGTTATGTTTCTCTCTCATTACTGGACCCTGACAAAATAAAAGAGCCGAAGACGGGACAGAGTTCCCCAGTGTGTTTCTCCATGGCTGATAGTATCAGGCCTCCAAGCTCTCTGTGTGTAAGGAGAGAGGGGATGAGAGGCTGAGTTCAGTTTCACTGAGTACAGTAATCCCCCCACCCCCGTCCCCCCGTCCCCCCGCCCGCCTCAGAAAAGAACTGTGACTATCCATCAGTACCTCTCATACTCTGTCTTGCTGTTTAGTAAAACCACAGATCCATCAGCTTGGAGCGGCTGGTCTTGTTCACATGGAAAGTCGAGAACACGAATGAACTTCTGTCTGACAGGCTGAGGTAATTAACTCTAGTAGTGAGCAGCTGTTTTTCAACTTTTACAGGCATCTCGTGATGTCTTTTTTGCTCCCTTTCTCATCTCTGTTGAGGGGTGATCACTGTTTTATTATTTGGAGTTATGTCCTTAGTAGTGTAAAACTATGTCCCTTTCAGCTGAGAGTAGCTTTAGAATGGAGGAAATAGAACCTCTTTCCCATAAAGAATTACACATTCATCCTTAATCCTTTCACGTTTTCTAAAAGCTTGGTAGTCACTAAAAGCATTTGGGGGGAAAGTGCTTTTCGGTGATACCTTTTATGCAAATAGTATCTGAAAGGAATTGGAAAATGATGTTACCTATTTCAAGTTGAGCCTATTCTTATACTAGAGCTTAGGAAACAATCTTGTTGGAATAGCAAATCATGAGATTCATCCCAAAAACCTACTTTAAAGTTGAATAGAGGCGCGGGGGGGGGGGGGGGGGGGGGGGGGTTGGTTGTATTCCTGGAACTGGGAGGAGGGTAATGGAAAAAGATATGGTGATTGACGGGGAGCATTTAGTTGTGCATTCACCCCAGTCATCTGCCTCTGAGCTGTGTGTTCTGCTTTATCAATCAAGTCCCCCCCCCGGTATCCTATCCACTATGCATGAAGAGAGGTCTGTTCCATCCTTCCTGCCTGCCACCATTCTGAATATGCAATGTAAAACAAATTAGTTTCACCTGCTCCTCCTTCTTCTGAATTTCGCCTCCTAGCCACAGAGAGACGTACAGTAAAGGGGGAGGCTGAGATTCAATGCATTAGGTTGTGGCGGTTGAAGCAAGCAATTGGGGGGAACAAACGATTTTCAGAAAAGATTTTCTGTTTCTTTGTGATTCACTGTTCAGACTGGTTCAGTGGGCTGTGACTGCTTCAGAAGGAGCTGCCGGGGGTCCGGACCTTTCCACAAGTCACACATTACTGAGCCTGCAGAACAATGCCTAACAAATCACTTGTCACCTGAAGCAGAACCAAACCACCGGAGCGCGACCCAGGAGCTGTACTACTGTTCATGGGACTCTCCATTCCAGTCCCATGAGCAACCGTGGTTCGCTCTGACTGTGTACAGGAGATGTCATCACTCTCCGCAAAAACACAATGGCTCAGCTTCTTGTTTACCCTCAAATAATGTGTTTTCACCTCCCATCCGTGTTTCTAGAGTGAATATAGAAAAACATAATTTTTAATGTTCATAACTGTTCGGTTCAGTTCTTGGGCAGCTTGTTGTCGTTGATGGCCTCTTATTCTTATGGATCTGGCTTGGCCCTTGGTGTAAATGATGTGTGTGATGTAGAGATGTGTGTTGAATAACTATTGATCTGTCTGGAGGCTAAAGATCTGTCTGGGGGGCCATCAGAGCTGTGTGCTGAAGACGTCGGGAGGCAATGATCCCCTGTGCCTGCTGAGTCCATTATAGCCTCTGTCCAGTTGTGTGTGTCTGTCCTACGCTGGTTTGACAAATGGAAACCTCAGTTACGCTCTCTGTTGGCGACAACACAATTATTCGGTGCTCTACTGGCCACCCCAAAGCAAGGGCGAAGTAGGAGATGGTATACAGCGATACGGAAATGATTTATTTTTTGATTATTTTCTAGCTATTATTTTCGTCACGTATGAGACCCACAAATTCGGGCCACTTATTGCTTCAGCGTGAGCCATTGGCGTGATCAACAGCATAGCAGCCAAAATATGAAAGCCGAACAAGGGAGAAAATTCAATTAACTTTTATTTTTATTTGTACATATATACTGTATATATATATATGTATATATATATATATATATATATATATATATATATTATATATATATATATATATATATATATATATATATATATATGTATGTGTGTGTGTGTGTGAGTTCTCTGTACTCCAATGGCCTCCACAGTCATCAGATCTCAATCCAATAGAGCACCTTTGGGATGTGGTGTAACGGGAGATTCGCATCATGGATGTGCAGCCGACACATCTGCAGCAACTGCGTAATGCATTTCACTGTATACTTGTATGCACGTGACAAATAAAGAAATCTTGAATCTTGAATCTAATGCTATCATGTCAATATGGACCAAAATCTCTGAGGAATGTTTCCAGCACCTTGTTGAATCTATGCCACAAAGAATTAAGGCAGTTCTGAAGGCAAAAAGGGGTCCAACCCGGTACAAGCAAGGTGTACCTAATAAAGTGGCCGTATGTTTTTGGGGCATTTCGGCTTTATTGGGATAGAGACAGTCGAGATTGACAATGATGAATGATGGGTGAGAGAGACAGAATCGAACCAGGAACCTTGCGTTTACGCGGTATGTGCATGAATATGCTACGCCACTATGTACCCAACACTCAATACACTTTGATACTGGGTTTTTTTTTCGTTCTTTTTTTTTTCGCCTGCTCACCTCACTTTTCTGAAAATTAAATCTGTTAAACAATGAATCAAGTTTCCATGGCCTTTCTGAATGTGTTTGTGTATCTTCAATGGGTATTGTAAATTCTATCTTGTGTCCTATTTTACTGCTAATTTCCTTTTTCATTTTAAGACCAGATTCAAAATTGCTTTGTGTTTATAAGCCCACAGCCCATTGGCCCAGGGGTCGGAATTCTCAGATTGTAGGAAATTACATGGAGATTGTGAATGATTAAGTAGAGCACAGTGTAAAAAAGTTCAATATTGAATCCTTCTGTTACTAGCCCTGTGTGTGTCTTAATAATGTTAAGGTTAATGAGGTGAACACTAGACCTCAATTCATTCTACAAATGGCCAGCTATCTCTATTTCCCAATCCCAGCGTACAAGAAGGGTCTCGGGGTGTAATACAGGAGATGTGTCTGGGTGCATGTAAAACCATTCTAGTGATTCTGGCTCTATTTCGAGAAACTTAATAGAGGTTTAAATTGGATTAGCCATATGTGCCTCTGCACGGTGGATATGGTAATGTCAGTCTCTTTACTTGGGATTGACGCCTGAAGCTTTATCGTAATATCAGTGATACACAGATTATCGTTAACAGAAACATGCCAGTCATCTGTGTAGCACTGATTGACATTAAGTGACAATAACAGCTGCAATCACAGGCGTGTAAATGTACTTATACGCAAAGGCCTCAGCCCAGGACCAGACTAGAACATCCGTTTCGGAGCGGAGGATTTACTGCATTTACATTTATGGCATTTAGCAGACACCTTTATCCAAAGCGACTTACAACAAATACATTTGTTTAAGTAAGTGAATCATCCATCCCTCAGTCATCATAAGAAAAAGTAGTCAATGCTCAGACCAGGGGGCCATTGGCAGTCACAATGCTTTTTTAACAGGAGAGAAACTGTAGGATTGTAGGATTGTAGGATTGCTACAGTGTTGCTTCTACAGGGCAGTGGATAAGGTCTGCTATTCCCTTTCACTTCCCATTAAGCTGATAAATATGTCTCGTTCCTAACATTTCCTATCACTGTTAATGCATAGCTAAAGAGACATCAGAGCACAGCTGATAAGGCAGCCATCTCCACCGTGATCTCTAAAGCCCAGAGAGAGCCCTGTCATCCAACTCTTTTGGTGTAATCTCCCCCACACCAGATCGAGCGTGTCTGTGTGGATGAAATGGAGCGATAGCTGTCCGGTCTTATCAGACAGGGATTTGCTCTTCTGGGAGGGATTTGGCAGCACTGGGGTAGAAAGGCGGTAAGGTGTTGCTGACCAGAACTTTAGCGTATAGTATAGAGTGACCTTATGGCTTAGGAAGAGGTAGACACAAACACACACACACACACACACACACACACACACACACACACACACACACGCACACGCACGCACACGCACACAAAGCAGGTCTGTACAGCGAGCCTTCCTGTACGGTATAGACAGGTGGTCCTGTGTGTTCTTTGTGCTCTCTATCTCTCCCCCCGATCAGTACCCTCTGCTGTCTCTCCATAATGGCCTGGCCAGGGATTTAAACGTCAGGTCAGCGCCCGAGCCCAGGCTCATCAGGAAACGGGATATTGAAACGGATAAATAAAAGAATACCGAGATGTGTAGGTTTAAAATGGAATTGGGCCCACCCACACACAAACACACACAATCCCAGGGGGGCCCATGGAAAATGTATTGTTACCTTTGACTTATAGAGGGAGCTCATCTTTAAGGTACAGAATAGCCTCTTATCAGATGCTGGGATGTGTAATTGCCTGCTTTTTTCCCTGTTTTCTGCCTTGTCTGGAACTGGGAGTGAGCGATGATGATGTGCTGTTTTCTTTGGTGAAGTAATTCAGAAGGTTAACATTTTAATTCAGAAATGACCTGCAGAAATGAACAGAAATGAAATACTGTTGTGTTTTATTTTTATACTTTTATGGACTGTTATTAATTTCTCAGCTGTATGTCATCGCCACACTGCACACATACCTTAATAATTATAAATGTTAGCTTTTAATCACTGTTTGTTATCACCTTACTGTATATGTAAACAAAGGTTTCTGGTCTGATGTGCTGGAGGGGTGGGAGCCTTGTCATGAGAGAACTCATCTCTTTTAGAAGCAGCTAGGGCTTAAATTAAATTCTCCAGGAAATGCATGTGACAGTAGACTCCATCTGTGTTGTTAATAACCAGGAGAATCACCTGACAGCAATTATGAGAGGAGCAGGCAGATTGGCAATTATTATTTTTATTTTTTTACAAACTTCATCTTTAATCTATGCTGCCCCACTTTTGTCAGGATGGAATGAGACCCGTTGGCTAGCTCTGCTACCTGCTGCTTCTCACCAGGAACTAAATAGAGAGGCATTATGTGAAATGCGATTTAATTTCTTACAGGTAATGAACATAAACAGGTTAAATAGGAGGTAGGGAGGTTTTTCCTGTACTCCCTGCTCACGAGCCAAGGTAGCAGCTTGTATAGAATATGGTACAGTAACAAAGCATTGAATTGATGGAGCGGACGGCCGTGTCACATCCTCACATCCTGTGTGTTTTGCAACCATAATAGCAAACCCAATTAATCTCACCACCACAAATCACTGGAAAAGCATCCCTCCCTGTATTATAAATAATTAACCATGTTGTTTTGTTTATTTTCCGTCGAGCCATGCTAATAAAGATGTCAACTCATGCTGCATACAAATATCCCATGTTTCCCGGAGCTGTTGTTTACATGGCTGCTGCAGTCATCCAGGCAGACCTGCCTGTCCTATTGTTGTTGGCCTCCGTTTGGCTCTGAAGAATGTGTTCATCTACTGCTGTATTATTATCTGTGCCCCACAGCTGAATGAACTCCCTGACAAAGGGCTTTTTGGTGAGGGAGGAGGGCTGAATAATGTGTACGTTGAGTGTGTCTTCAGGAGGAACACGAGAAGCGCTCACACATATCTGATCTGGCACCGGGCCAAAACCTAAAGCACCCTAAGGAGGGGGCTGAGAGGAGTAAGTGTTTCCCCCCCCCCCTCCTCCTCTCTCAGGAGTCACCCTAGTCATTTCTCTCCGCTGCACAAAGGGCAATCTTTTAAACATTTCCATTCTGTGTTTCACTGCCTCTTATGTATTAGCCTGGATGACCGGTGCTCTGTTGCTTGTGCAGACAATAAGCAAACCCGTTCAGACACGAGCTACTGTACAGTTACAGTACACCTCTGCTTAGGCGTCTGACTGATACCTCCGTCTTCACCCCACGCAGAGTACAAATGGTTTACGGCACGACCTTCCATTTAACCTTGGGACTTGACAGCTTTACGCAATTGCACAAACATTCCGAATACCCCCATACGCACATCGCTTTTCTTCTCCACTTGCCGTTCGCATTCGCTGGCGTAACCAATGGTGTGGAATCGTGAATGCGTTCACTGTTATGCAGCACAGCCCACGCTGGGTCACACACAGTCTCTGCCGTTGTGTATCGAGTTCCTGTGGTGAGATATGGCACTCTGCATGCTCTTTATGGGCTCCCTGCCACACTCCGTCTCTTCGAGGAATAGCAAGCACTTTACTGTATGTGAATAGTGTCTGTTTGCTTAGGCGGGATCCCATTACCCTAACAGTCCCTTATAGGGGCCTGCTGTAGATGTTTGCGTAGCCTGTCATCTGGGATCTACTGTATGTGTTGCCTAATGAAGTGAAAGCCATGAAGTGCACGGAGCGTGAGCAATAAATATAATTTTGAATGGAAACAGCCCCAATGTATGTTGATTTATAAAGTGTGTTGGGTTTGCATGTAAATGTATATGCTCAAATATACATTTCGTTCTGTGTTTAGAGTATGTGATTTGTCTGTATGGACCTGTGCCATAGAAGAATTAACACCAGCTTTCAGTGCCCTGTATAG
This sequence comes from Argentina silus, assembly GCF_951799395.1. Taxonomy (NCBI): domain Eukaryota; kingdom Metazoa; phylum Chordata; class Actinopteri; order Argentiniformes; family Argentinidae; genus Argentina; species Argentina silus. The sequence goes on from NC_139667.1 coordinate 4,571,803, forward strand.
TGCATGGCTGAGTGGAGGCGGTGGTTTAGTAACAATATGGCTTGGAGCAAAAATTAGCTGCAAAGCACAAAGCACAAAAAAAAAATTACGAAGCTGATGAAACTATCTACAGCACAGAAGACAGAGGCTTTAGGAGCTAGACTGGAATTCTGTAAACAGCTGTGAGAGCTACATCTACAAGGAATAATATAAACTATACAAACGGGTCCTTGAGGCAGTGAGAGAAAGAGAAAGAGAGAGAGAGAGAGAGAGAGAGAGAGAGAGAGAGAGTCCTTGAGGCAGTGAGAAAAAGAGAGAGACAGAGAGAGAGAGACAGAGAGAAGGATAGAGAGCAAAACCGTATGTTGGTGTAGTAGTGTGGTTGTGTGAGGAGGTCTGGGACAGAAACCCTGAGATGGTGCTTGTGATGGATGCCCACAGGGCCTCGGCAGGGTTAAAGTGTGAGTACATCTGATACATGCCTACATTAGGCTCTTAGAAGCTCTGTCCCAGAGAAAGCCACGGATACCCTCCTGGCAGGCGGACTGTTCCCGCTTTGAGGCCCATCCAGAAGAACATGAGTCGTTCGCTCACTCAGTCTCATCAACAACTCGTCTATAGTCCTGCCGGGGCTTTAGCGGTTAGCGTTAGCTACTGCGCAGCACAGCAATGTCACTGCCTGCCAGGAAGGCAACAAGAATAGGTCCACAGCTGCTGCCTACAACTTGTGTTGCTTGCTAACTTTAGTAAAAACTGGCTCAGTGACTGCTGGGTCGAATAGCATAATAGCAGTGCCTGCAATAATTGGGTTGGGATTTCATCCTCCCAGTCTAGGGCATGGGGGGTGCTATTTATGCTAATAGAGTGGGCAATTAGCCTCTGGAAACATGGAGTAAAAAAGACCTCATCTGCATTATTTCAGCAGACACCCCCACACACAGCTAACCTCTCACTCACATCCCACTCCTCTGCTCTGCTCCCTCCCCCACTTAAGAGGCTCAATATTTGGATTCAAGGGAGGCTCTTCGTGTTTGAGTGTCTCGTTAAGCTGGCAGAGGGCTTAAGACAGACTCATCAGGGCAGCTGGCTGCAGTATCCCAGAGCCTCTCACCTGTCGTCCTGTGTGGGACGCTGAGAGGAGCTGTCTGCCGGAAGGCCTGGGACCGCGGGGCATCTCTCAGAGTCAAGGACAATGGTGTCCTCCCTGACCACATGGCACGGATAGCGTGGAGGCCCACGGCCCAGCCTGATTGGCCAGCCCCAGGTCCTGAGGGTGTCATTAGGAGACGGGGCAGAGCAGATATCAGAGACACCTGTTGTGCCAGTGAGGTGCAAATGAGCCGTCGCCATGGTGTGAGGGTAATGACATGACAGGCAGAGGAGTGGTAATGACACACAGACAACAGTCATCATCACCAACACTCATGAGGAGATGATGGGACTTGTTGTCGGGGATAGTGGGCCTTGCCTGCTGTTCGCTCGTAATTAGAAACAACGTGGCGTTGTGCGTCACTCAGGTGTGACTGCCAGAGTAGTTAGATGCTGTTTTTAGTGGAGTACTGTAAGGAAGATGTTTTGTTTTTTCGATGTTAGATGTAAAGTCCAATGCTTTTCATGAAGACCTCATGGTTAATTTTAATTGATCATTTCTGTGCACTAGTATATGGTTTGCATTTTGTGTGTGTGTGTGTGTGTGTGTGTGTGTGTGTGTGTGTGTGTGTGTGTGTGTGTGTGTGTGTGTGTGTGTGTGTGTCACTCAGACCGCCTGTCCCTGGGAGCCTTAGGGGACTGACGGGCTGACAAAGCACAACTGACCTCCCAGCTGCTGTGTGTGTGTGGAGCCTAATTGGAAAGTGTTTATGCATGGTTGACATTTAGATATTTGCAGTGGCTTCTCTATAATCCTGGAGGGGCATTTGCAAAAGGGTCCTTTATTTGCTAGTGACATTTATATATGCCCTGTACAACAGGATTATGTGACTTTAAACTTTCAGTGGCTACACTGCTGTTAGTGATATGACTTTAATGTTGTTACGGTATATTGCTTTAATGTTGACTATGATGATTGGCATTGCAATCTGCCAGTATCCAAGACGCTATTTTATCAAGTCTTTTTCAGGAAATAGCAACAATAGATATGTTTGACTGGTACTGTATTATGCTGTTGTGCCACCTAACACATTTACATTAAGACACTGTGTGTGTTTCAATGTTGTGGATAACTCATCATTTAGTTTTGCATCTCTCCACAGTTGGTACCATTTGAGTGATTCACTCCAGCGTAGGTGTCAAACTCATTCCATGGAGGGCCGAGTGTCAGCAGGCTTTTGGTTTTTCCTTTCAATTAAGACCTTGTCAACCAGGTGAGGGGAGTTCCATACTAATTAGTGACCTTAATTCATCAACCAACTAGATGGGAAGAGCAAAAACCTGTAGACACTCGGCCCTCCATGGGATGAGCTTGACACCTACGCACTACAGCATAGTTCTTTGTGTCTGAATTGAACTGAATAGTAAGAAAATATAAATGTCTGTTATTCACTTGTTATCCTCAACCCCTTCCCTTCCCCAACCTCCCTAATCCGGTACATCTTTACCTATTTCCCATGTCTGTTCTCACGTTTCTCCTGTCCCTGTATCTGGCCCCTACTCCAGCGACCAGGGAGGAGAGAGGGGGCTCACGAGCAGCAGAGGTCAGAGAGAGGGTACTCCCGTCCTCTGTGGAGACATTTATTTCTGCACCGAAACGCAGCCAATGGACCCTGCATTTGATATTGGCTATGTGTTAAAGCGTTTAAAAGTACATTTACCTCCCCCTTTGCCGCACCTAGGCTACTCTGCTGAAGTGTTCTTTGTATATTGAAGTGTTCGTTGAATGATGTCTATAATTATACCGTATAAGCTGAATTACATTTACTGAATGAAAGTCCACTCTCAACTCATACTGTATTTCATGAACTAAATCAAAAGAGCATACTTTGGTTGCTATTACTTGAACCTTACAGCCTGGAGCAGTGTTACCAATCTGCCATTCCAGTTTTACACTGCTCTGGAGAGTAAAGACATGCACCTCCACTAGAAATAGACTAATTACTAAGTAGGACCATCACTCTAATGACTAGTTCAAGCCACAATTACAGCAATAAAATAAGAAAATGATGTGACAGAGATCTATAGGCGCAATCTCTCCATATTTCCGTGATCGACGGGTTCTATAGTTATTATTCAGCAGAGCGTATGCTGGTGCTGTACTTAGATGATGAATGATTTCGCTAATTTGCACTTTTGTACGACACACACACACACACACACACACACACACACACACACAGCATTTGTGATTGCAGCTTATGAGACAGTTATTTATATTTGTTAAGTTTACTTGACAGGGAGAATGTATAACAAAAACATATACCTCAGAAGCTGAGATATGATGTGTTGGAGCAGACATACTGTAGCTTAACGGCTAATGTTCATCTGCAGCCCCTGGGCAGGTAAACAATAGCAATAAAGACATACATTAAATACTGTAAGCATTGAACACCCAACATTAAATATATCTTTAGCTTTTTACTTCAACACTTTCTCATGGAAAAAAAAAAGAAAGTTCAGTATGAATTGACTAAAAGGGATATAGAAATGCTTCGAGGTCTTTTGTCACATTAGAAAGGGCCTGTTCATCCCTCAATCTTCCATTTCTGTCAACAAGTCTGGCCAACCCAGATCCATTGAAAAGAGAGTCAATGTGTTGTACACGCTTCAGGAAAAAGTTAAGAAGGTTTTTCAGCATTGTAAATCATCGACTAAATAAAAGCAGCTTTTCTGTGCCCGTACAGTATTGTGTGCAGTCAGTAATAAATCTGTCAGAGGGGAAGCTGTGTACTCTGCACCCGCTGCCCCCTGTTCATTACATACGTAGGGTTTTTTTTCTCTCTTCTGAGATGATAATCATAATATTTTGGCAGGGAATTTCATAAGATGCCCCAACATGCTCACTCCTTTTCTGCTTCATTTTCAATAGTCTGTTTTACTCACAGCTATCTTGTTCAATTTAAATTCGGTTTTCTGGGTCACCTGTTTTTAGTTTTTTTTCTCCTACTTACAGTATCAAACAAGTTATTTGTTCAACCCCAGGGTTTGCGGTTGCAATGCATAAATGTTGTGTTGACATGACCTCGATCTGCGTAGCAGCGTTCTACCCGCTTTTGTACCGTTCTGTAAGTACAGGTTTGATAATGACACTGCAGTTCAGAGCGCTGATGTATCAACCCTGAAATATGTGATAGAAACCGAGGGCCTTGGAAAGCACCACAGCCTCGAAACTGCCGCTGCCTGTGATGGCCACGCTGCTGATTGAAGGTGAGCGTAAGATTCCTCAGCAGAACTCAAAACGAGCCTGGGGAGATCTCCTGTTGGTAGGTTTACTATGCCGACATAACTCAGTCACATTCCAGTCATATTCCATTGGGTCCCAGTCAACCTAACCCTGGTGCAGTAATGCAGCAGTACACCCCCCCACCCCCCACCCCCCACCCCCCTGTCACACCACACCAGCCAGCCAGTGTGGCAGAGTAGAACAAAGAGCGGTGATTACATGGCCATCCATAGCTATTACCCTGGAGGTGGAAAACACGAGCCCATCTAAACATCAGCCCTCCACCACCACCACCACCACCACCACCACCACCACCACCACCGCTACTTCTGCTGCATTCCCCAGCTGTGGGCTTCCCAGCAACACTGACCACTAATGATAGTGGTAGCTACACCTGAGTATCCTGCATGTCGACATGCACCGTAGTCTGGGGAGTAGCGATATCTCTCAAGGGGTGATTTAAATGAAGGGTTGCTGTCATTCCTTCCCTGAATCCCTAACCACAGTGTCCTGGAGCTATTGTTATACTGTAGTCAGCCTGGCAACTGAACAACTATGCCGTTCTCTCTCACAGTAACTGAAATACATAGGTTATTAATATTCCTGCTGGCATATACTGTAGATCTACAGTACCAGTCAAAAGTTTGGACACACCTTGCCAACAGTGTGCAAAGCTCTCATCAAAGCAAAAGGTGGCTACTTTGAAGAATCTAAAATATATAAAACATATTCTGGTTTGTTTAACACTTTTTTGTTTACTACATAATTCCATATGTGTTCCTTCATAGTTTTGATGCCGTCAATATTAATCTACAATGTAGAAAATAATTTTAAAAAAAATAAAGAAAAACCATTGAATGAGAAGGTGTGTCCAAACTTTTGACTGGTACTGTATATATTCTGTATTTACAGAGCCTGCATCCAGGCCTTGTGTGGGTGTAAATCATGTAGGTACAGTATATTGACACATCTGTAAATATATGACAGCTGTTCACGTTGTTATGCCATGATTTATAGGCAATCAGTTTGAAATTGAATCGATTAGATGCTGTGCTCAATTAAGGAGATAGCTCTCACATAAATGGGTGTTGATGGATAGTTGCAAATTAATGTTCCTATAGAAATGGCCATAGTTTACTAATATATAACCCCTGACGTATTGACATATTCATCTTTATGTTTTCTTTCCTTTGAATAATAATCATTTCCCTGAATAATTCAACCACCATGTTGGAAATAGAGAATACAGCAATGCAGATACTTTGATAAAGATTTAATCTTATTTGATATGTATATGATCTATAAGATGTATACACTGTAGTGGAATAGTAGGGTGTGTATATAATCCGTATCATATTTGGACAGTTGGACTATCGCAATGTACTGTAACGCTTTCATCTTCCTCTAACCCATTGACAGTGATTGGTACCAAAGATATTCATTTATTCCAGTTCACAAAACAAACATGTTGCCCTAAAATTGGGTAATGGGTGAACTCCTAGGGTTTCTCCTAGGACGATCCGCTGACTGGAAATTGAATTGTGGAGCCATGCTGTCAGGTGACAGTAGATGACAGGCAGTTAAAGACATCCACGGGTCAAGGGGAGTGGAAATAGCTTTAACTCCTGAATATTTAAAAAAAGAACGAGACATGGAGAGGATAGGCAATTTCTAAAACAGAGCATGCACCCTTTGGATAATTAGAAGCATTGAAAAGTAAATTACCTCCAGCTGCATGCCCATTTAAGACTTGGAGGGCAGGTAGGAGCAGGAATGGGGAGCCCCCCTGTTGAACCCCAGACGCACATGGGGGAGGAGGGCATAGTCTGTGTTCTTATTGCAAGTCATTAGGATTCCTGATGGGACTGCATGGCAGGAGAGTGACCCTGCTCCTCCCCCTAAAGGAGAGATGTCTAACGGACCATTTGTGTCTAAAAGGTGTATTTAATTGCACACGCACGCATGCACACACGCATACACACAGACGCTAAAAGGTACCAGCTCAACTTAAACAATAAGGGGCAACACGTGGTTAATTATCTGATATCCAGATGATCATTTAATCCCCCTACTATTAAAGAACATATAATATGATACGTCGGATATTGACGCAAGTAAGCCTAACAGGAAACATATCGTTTATGTTTCCTTTTCCCAATTGTCTGTGAATATGAGACATTTATTATGGAGTCCTTGCCATTGTCAACAACTTGATGGTTTTATGTGTATTATATATGTATTATTGTGGGGTTCATGCGTTCTTTAAGTGAGCTTTTTGTACGCTATCTATTTTGATAACGTATTGTTGATATTGCCTATTTGCTAGACATTTCAATCTTCTACATGTTGTAAATATTAGCCTATGCTTGTGCACACTGACATGTGAGAGGTGCATTCCCAGCCCAATGACGGTATGCACCTGTGATGTTATTTTACCTCATGGATACTTGTGTATAAGAATGTGAAAATGTCCATAAACACCCTGATGAAGGTCTGTTGACCGAAATGTCGGTATCTTTCTCATAAATGTGCTTCACATAAATGTGAAGCAGCAAGACAGCCAGTGTGCTCAGTGAGTTCGGAAAATTCAACACGAGTTTGTTCTACTTGTCTATGTCTCAATGTCCTTTGAGTGGTACGAGCACACTCAGTTTCCCGACAGGATTCAAATTAAACTCCCAAACAAGGATAATTAACTTGAGGGATGATAACTGTTGACAACTAATGCATTGCTTGAGGCAAATGTAAACACTACAATGCTGTGTCCCTTGGAGTGCCTCTGTATGCTTCATCAGCAGTCCTGGGGAGCTGTGCTGGTCTCTCTGTCACCTGTTGGGATCACTGAAGCCCAGATTAATCTAGGAGATGTGAGTTTCTTCCCAGGCGTTTTCCAGGTGGAGGAAGGCTATATCTGTTGACGATGCATCGCTGCAGTCTCCCCAGGCCCTGGGGCTACACTCCCTCACAGTCTGATTTAAACTGAGTCTTCACCAGACTGGAAACCAGGCGGAGTGGGTAATGGGAAGAGCCCGTAGAGACAATACTGAGCGAAAGAGAAAGAGAGAGAGAGAGAGAGAAGAGGGAGAGAGAGAGAGAGAGAAGAGGGAGAGAGAGAGAAAGAGAGAGAGAGAGAGAGAAGAGGGAGAGAGAGGGAGAGAGAGGGAGAGAGAAGAGGGAGAGATAGAACAGAGAAAAAAGAAGGAAAAGCAGGGAAAGTGCTTCAAACCCCCCCATGGCACACAGGATGGGAATCGATCGGGAAAAGTGTCCTTTAATGTCCGGTGCTTCCAAGCGAAGAGGCTCGCCAGTCTCAGTGTGAACATCAACACAGTCCTACTGTACCGTGGGGAACCGTTCACATAACAGGTGGCGCAAACAGCCCCCTGCAGCCGCAGGATGCCGAGGTAGTTTATAAAACTATACTCCCGTACCCACATTCCCAATCTAAACATTTGAGCAATTATTGAGGTAATTGTGAGGGGATTTGCCAAGCGAGCTATTTTATTAGATACTGTAAGCCCTGGGTGCAGCTCGGTAAAGCCATCCATCACCGTGCCCAGGTTCAGCTGTCGTTAGCAGGGGATTGTGTCTGTTCTTGTCTTGGCCCAGGAGATGACAGAAACAGTCCCTCAGAGGCCCATGGTAAATCTGTCCGTGTTCCTGATTCACTGGGCCGTAAACGTCTGGGGGACTTTGTGATTACAGGGCCCGCGTTGGAGCTATCTGGGTTTGGGTTGAGTGTGAGGGGGGGGGGGAGGTCTCAGCGCGGTGTGAAAGAGAGAGTCCTATCATTACCCAGGACAGGCACCAACACTACTGCACAGCAAAAGACTAAGGAGGGAGAGGCCCTGCATGACAGAACAGCACCTCAGGTTATGAGCTGCTGCACAGGCAATGACAACTTTACAAGGTGGCACATTTGTAATTATCATTAATTGCTGTTATTATCCATCCCTATGAGCTGACACTTTTTATCCGAGCCGTCACACAGCATTCTGTAACCCAGCAGGTATTTATTTATATGGCGTAGCTTTAACTGCAGGTAAAGTTTTCCTCAAGGTCCTCAACAGAAATACGCCGCTTCTGGATTTTAACTTGCTGCCTGCCGTCGCCTCCGTGGTTACATAGGGATTTGCTTGTTTCACATTTCATAGAATCAGTTTGTAAAAAAGGCCTAACTCAATTGATCACGTTTTTGGGTGTCCTCATTTCCCCCGCACCATCTAGTCTGCCAGACTATAAAACGTTTCTGTTAAGTTTTGAAGTGAGCAACTTGAGTGAATCCTCTACAGCTTGTCAGTCGGGTCTCTATAAGAGGTTTAAGTGCTTGGCGTTGCCGGGGGAACACACTGTGGCTGGACATATGGGAAGCTTGAGTAGAGGTGGCAGTTGGTAACTGCATCATATATTGTGAAGGAACCATACACAGAGAGCTTGAAATTGAAAATCAATGCAAGGTTTATCACCGTTTAACCAGGAAAAATGCCGTCTCTGGGGGTCACGTATTCAACAGTATTTCTTTCTCTTGTAATCATAGCCGTCAGTAAATACATTAAACACGTGCTTTTGTTTAGCTTTGCTGTTCAAAGAGAATGGCAGCAGTGCCCCTATGAATATTCAATACTTCACTTACATCACAAAGCTCTTTGTTGAGGGATGAATTGCGAGCATATAGTGTAAGAGCTTGCTGCTTTAACAGTTTACAGATAGCTTAGTCTGGGGGGGGGGGGGGAATAAGGTCATTTGTAGTCTGCATATATTGCATGTATGGACTGAGACGGTATCAGTTGATTGCTGAAAGATTTTCTCCAGTGCTTTGTCACTTTCATATCAAGAGAACAACAAACTTCCATACCCTACGAGCCTCTGAGATCAAAATGACAGCCCTTTTCTCTCCGTCTATTTTTATGTATTTAATATCTGCTGAAACCATACTCTGTTTTCCTCAACGTTTTGCATTTGAAATGTTATATGAATCTGTTGATACAGTTTGTGTCTCTACAGTTTCTCTGCACCAAATGTGGTTTCTTTGTTTGGCCAGATCTGTATTGGGTCCATGTAGCCCAGGTCTTGTGGATGGCAGCAGTGCAGGACTGTAATTGTCCCTGACAGAGTGAGAGAGAGCCGCTTCAGGTGATGGGGGGCCTGCATTGTGTTGTGTTGGCCATGTCAATCAGCAGGCTGGACCAGGCTGGGCTGGGCTGGGCTGGGCTGGGCTGGATCATCCAATCACAGACACGGGCAGAGTGAAGTGCTTCTGTTGATTCTGTAATGACCTGTTGCCATGACAGTTTCTAGGTGACAGGCCACATGCCTGGAATTTGCAAGGGTTCTGCCACTGATGTTTGTTTGATTAGATGTGGCAATGTGACAGATAAGGACGTTGGCCTTTCTGGTTGGCGCTGGACCTGAGTTTGTGGTTGGGGAGGTTAGGGTAAGAGTTGGAGCTAGGTCAGGGTATGGCTAGAGCTCTCCCAAAATGCAGGATGAAAATGTAGCAGCAAAATGCAGAACACCATAAACACAACTCTCTTCCATTTTTATTCACCAACATTAAAACATTCCCCAGCGTGCCGACTGTCTGTGACATTAATTATCTTGAAGTCTCCATTCAACCTGGTCTATTGGAACTCTCACTGCAAAGGGTCATATTGCACAAAGACATCAGCAGTTGAGGTAAAGAGGTTGTTGGGAGGAAGATTGAATCATAAAAAAATCACATTCAAGACTTCCAGGACTCCATTACTCCGGCCTGTATGTGTTTTGTGTGTGTATGTGTTTTATTGGGGGTAATCCTGCCTGCACACTTTTACCATCCATTCCATGCCTGTATAGATCTTAAGTAATGCCTTGTTTTTACAGCACTATTGATATAGCCGTGCTGGGCTGGGATTCGGTCGCTTTATCTTCTTTATGTGCCCATTGCTCTCTTTACCATGTAATTACCAGGGTTTAGGTACAGAGCGTGGGTCTGGGTGGAGCTGACCCCCTCGCCCCCACGGCTGATTGTTTGGTGACAGGTCATATGGGGGGGCTATATGGGGGGGGGGGGGGTACTAGGATCCTGATAAGGAGGCACAGCCCCAGCACCGTAAGGAAACCTGGGGGATGAAGATGAAGGTTTGTGAGAGGTTCCTTTTATTGTTTTCATTGACTTTGAACAACAGTAAAGAGGTGTCATGGTAATTATCCTCCCACCCCCGCTCCCAGGCCCCACCCAGAGTGAGAGCAAGACATGAGGCAGACAGTCACTGCATGAGTACCGTACTTGAAATGGGCTTGATTTGTTCTCATTGAAACAGTCTTGTGTGTTCAAAGGCGCAACCCAGAAAAAAAAAAGTTCTCATTCAATCCTAAAACCAGCAACAGAGATTTATCTCTAATGACTGATGTTCAGTCACCTGTTACTGTCTCATCGAGAGCCAGTCAGGATGCAATAGGGGGGAAGTTACATCAGAATGAGTTGTGAAAAGTAGACAAAGGCTGTTTGTGTACAGTTCCTCTCATGCAGGTGAGAGAGGATTCAGTTACGCTTGTTCTCTCGTCACCGTGGCGATAGAGGACACACACAGATTACCTGTGCCGTCGTGACAACACCAGAACACTGTCTTTTTTTTGTCGGCCGTTGGAGCGCAAGATCACAACATCATTTCCAGGCAGGAAGGAACATGCTTGAGGAACATGCGTGAGACAGAGGGCCACTGCATGGGCACCAACGGCTACACAAACACCGCTGCCACTCACAATGACTGATTACCTCTCAAGGCATGTTGTGAAAAGTCAATTCGTCTCCCAGACCCCCCCCCTTCCCCTCCAGACGTCTTTTCTCTGGCCCACAAGCCTAGCCCACACCTCTCCTCGGGGTATTCAGAAGGTATAATCATTAAAATACCTCCCGCCAATAGCCTCCATTGTAATTTCCAACGGCATCTTGTGAAAACCGCCCTGAGACTGGGCTGTTAGTCCCCTATGGCCGTTATTGCCAGGCTCACAGCATACTGTATGTGATGGATGAGGCTGATGGAGGGGGCTGGTTTTTCTAAATGTGAAAATTGATTTAGAATGAAGCTAATACAATATAGCACCATTACTTCTCACCGATCAAAGATTGAATCCTTAGGGCAGCAGCGCCACTAAGAACCTCAGGTCAGGAGCTGGCACTACAGGAATGGTAAAGTCCACACATAATGTAAAACCCACTTCACTATGGGATCTCTCAGCACTTTAAAGAACACCGAATAGCCAAAGTCAACAGATAATGTTGCCTGCCTTGCCTACTGTATGTGACACTTCACTATGGGATCTCTCAGCACTTTAAAGAACACGGAATAGCCAAAGTCAACAGATAATGTTGCCTCCCTGGCCTATATGCTTTCGTCTCTTCTAAGTGCTTGTACACACGTGTGTTCTGTTTCTCTCCGGAGGGACTTGGTCGAGGCTTCTGTTTGCTTTCTCTGTATTTATAGCCTTCATTTTATCAGGGGAATCTCTGTGTCCTCAAACTGCCCTTCATATCCAGAGGAGAAAGCAGAGCCAAGCCCACACTGCCCCCATGCAGCAGCATAGCCCTTACATATTGCATTCCCCTGCACTCCCTCACTTTGACAAGCTATGTCTCACTGGCTGCTGCTCAAGAAATGCTACCGTTGATGTAGAAAGGCTACAGGTGTGTTGACACAAGACAAACAGCTACATGAGCCAAATGTACCCGCGGGCACACTGTGGAGATGGAAGCATGGCACACTAACCCCTGAAGTAGGTCCTAGCACTGAAGAAGACAGAGAGACCAGCCAGCCCAAAAGGGAAAAGATTAGTGCCCAGAAGCCGAGAGTTAAATGGCCAGGGGCTTCAGAAAACAGGGTATGGGAAGGTATCAACAGTGACTTGAGTAGGATTTTAGACAAGTTGAAAGGTACTGCCGAGAGTAAACTGGAGAAAATGGGCGATATTATCTATGATTATGGAGCAGAAAGATTTGGCGTGTCCGAGAAAAAGAAGAAGACAGGTACTGAGGTAATTAAATCTAGGCGCCAACAGGAAATGGATAGACTTATCAGGGAGAGAAGACAGCTCAGGAAACAGTGGAGGAAAGCTACAGAGGCTGAGAAGGAAGGGTTAAATAGGCTGCAGGTAGATGTGAAGGAGAGACTGGCAGTGTTAAGAAGAGCAGAGAGCATTAGGAAAAACAGGAAAAAGAGAGAGCGAGCTAGAACAGCATTTTACAAAGATCCATTTAGATTTGTGAAATCGTTATTTAGTAAGGGGAAAAATGGTAGCCTTAGGGCTCCAAAACAGGAGCTTGAGGGACATCTGGAGGAAGTGCATAGAGACAGAGAAAGGTCTAGACAGCTACCCCTCCCCCCTGACATTCCACCTATTGGAGAGATAACCAGTCAGTGTGACGATAGCCCACCTAGGTGGAAAGAGGTACAAGAGATAGTAAGGCGGGCTAGGGCGTCTTCAGCCCCAGGGCCCAATGGAGTCCCTTACAGGCTGTACAAGAGTGCGCCAGATGTGCTGAGGTTCTTATGGACATTGATGAAGGTAGTCTGGAAGAAACAGGTTATTCCTAGGGCATGGCGTAGAGCAGGGGGAATTTTTATTCCCAAAGAAAGAGACTCTGTAGACATTAGTCAGTTTAGGCCTATAAGCCTTCTTAATGTGGAAGGGAAGGTTTTCTTTAGTGTGGTGGCACAGAGGTTGTCTAGTTACTTAGTAAAGAATAGCTTAATTGACACTACGGTGCAAAAGGCTGGAATTCCAGGCTTCTCCGGGTGCTTGGAACACACCAGCATGATTTGGAATCAAATTCAGACAGCTAGACATGAGAAGAAAGACCTTCATGTGGTATTTTTGGATCTGGCGAATGCTTTTGGGTCAGTACCGCATAGTCTGTTATGGGAGGCGTTTGACTTTTTTAAAGTGCCAGACAGTATAAAGAGGTTAGTTAAAGCTTACTTTTGTGACATTCAACTCTGTTTTACTACAGCAGAGTACACTACAGCTTGGCAACAGCTAGAGATAGGCATTATGGCAGGCTGTACAATTTCCCCTTTGGCCTTTACCATGGCAATGGAAGTCATAATCAGAGCCTCGAAATGGGTAGTGGGTGGGGAAAGGTTGCAGGGAGGGCTGCGCCTCCCACCAATCAGGGCTTACATGGATGACATGACAACTATGACATCAACAGCCCCTTGTACTAGGAGGCTACTGGATAAACTAAATAGCAACCTAGAATGGGCTAGGATGAAAGTGAAGCCAAGCAAGTCTAGGAGTATCTCCATTGTCAAAGGGAAGATAGCTGATAAAAAGTTTTTCATTGGTGGGGAAGTGGTTCCAACAGTGTTAGAGAAACCGGTTAAAAGCTTAGGAAGATGGTATGACGCAAGCCTCAATGACAAGAGTCAATGTGAGGAGTTGAGGCAGGAGATGATTCAAGGCATCAAAGGTATAGATAAGTCAGGGCTCCCAGGCAAGCTAAAGTTGTGGTGCCTACAGTTTGGATTGTTGCCTCGGCTGATGTGGCCACTGACAGTTTACGAGGTTCCCATATCGAAGGTTGAAAAAATGGAAAGGTTGATTAACTCTAATATTAGAAAGTGGCTTGGAGCCCCGCGCTGTCTGACCAGTGTGGCCCTGTATGGAAAGGGCATGCTAGAGCTGCCGATTTCTAGTCTGACAGAGGAATTTAAATGTGCCAAGGCTAGACTGGAAATGACTCTAACCCAGTCAAAGGACCCAGTTGTTAGAAGTGCAGCGCCCATAGTTAAAACTGGAAGGAAGTGGAAGCCTAAAGAGGCAGTGCAACAGGCACAGGCAGCCCTTAGCCATAGGGATATCATTGGGCAGGTTCAGCATGGACGTGGAGGTCTAGGGCTGTGTGCAGGAAAACCTGTGTGGAGTAAGGCAACAGCAGTAGAAAGGAGGAAACTGGTAGTGGAAGAAATACACAGACAGGAGGAGATGATAAGATGTACAAGGGCGGTGGCACAGGCAAAACAAGGCCAGTGGGTAAACTGGGAGAGTGTAGTGAAGAGAAGCTTGAAGTGGAAGGATTTGTGGAGCATGGAGGCAAGCAGAATTAAATTTATCGTAGGGGCTACTTATGACGTACTGCCATCTCCCCAAAATCTTAATCAATGGTTGGGTGAGGATGCTGCCTGCCCGTTATGTTCCAGCGTATGCACACTTAGGCATATAATGACTGGGTGTAGAATCAGTCTTTCTCAAGGGCGATACACGTGGCGTCACAATCAAGTGTTGAAATGTTTAGCTGCTGCAGTTGAGGGAAAACGGCTAGAAGTAAACTCGCTAGCTAGTAGTGGCCAGCGGAAAGACATTGCATTTATAAGAGAGGGAGAGACTGGCGTAAGGAGGCCAGGGCGCAGCTGCGCGCAGGGACAGTTGCGAACTGGCGCAGATTGGAAGTTAAAGGTAGATTTAATTGAACAGCTAATCGTACCGGCTGAAATTGCTAGCACTAATTTGCGGCCAGACATGCTGCTGTGGTCTGAAGCACAGAAGCTAGTTTATATTATCGAACTCACGGTCCCTTGGGAAGACCGGGTTGACGAGGCTTATGAACGAAAGAAAGCTAAATATGCAGAATTAGCGGCAGACGCGACACAGCGTGGGTGGACCGCTTTTGTTCGCCCAGTGGAAATTGGTTGTCGAGGATTTGTGGCCAAGACAACCTATGCACTGCTAACGGAGCTGGGTATTCGCGGACGAGAATTGAAACTGGCGATAAAGAATATGTCGGTAGCAGCGGAGAGCGCTAGCCAGTGGCTGTGGCTGAGGCGGAAGATCAGTAGCTGGGGTTCCCGTTAAAGGTAAGATGCAACAGCGACTTGACTAGAGCATGAGGTAGCATAGCTTGGCATTGTTTGGCTATATTAATGAGAAGGCATCGTGTCATATTGTGGTGGTGAGGGGTTTTGTACTGCCATTGTTTGGCTATATTTATGAGAGGATATCGTGTCATAGTGTGGTGGGGGGGGTTAGTACTGCTAGCCAGTGTAGGCTAGCCATGAAGTTGCACGGACACAAACATTCCCCCACAACATAAATAAAGGGCACACTCACCCCTCCTTTCCCTAATCCGGGACCGTATCCACCCGGGGGCTTCCCCACCTCTAACCCTTCCCTCTACCCTAAATTAGGGTTTGAATCCCTGCATCTACACTTATATAAAGACATAAACATAAACACATGCACACACTATTTAGGCCCCCACATACACCGTTCCCTTACCTTACAGAAAACATTTACCCTAGATAGGGCATCACACACACACACTGATGGGGTGGGTAGGCTGATAGGTTGGTTGTAGGGTTTAAGTTAAAGATAGTATTGAGGTAGTGGTGTTGAGGGGGGTGTTTCCAGGACGCTGGACTACACAGTTAAGCCTTCTCGAGGTGTCGTGGGCCTAACTTAACGAAACACCGGTGACAGAAGGTGCCCACTTGATAACCCCAATGACATGCTGCTTACCTCAGTTGGCTAGAGTAGGTAACCGGTGAATGGTACCACCTGAGGAATGACTCCGTAGACCTATGACGGCGTAGCCTGATGTTTGCTATGGTGTTGCATCGAATGGTGGATATATCACTCGCTTTGTTGGTTTGATTTGGCCTTCTACATCTGTTTTACCTTGGATCATGGCACAAGGGATTATAACATCTTGTCCTGTGTATTAATAAAAAAAAAAAGGGTTTTGCAAGATTAAGATTTTGAGGACTCACTTACACGATCACATTTAAGAATTAATCACTGACGATCTTCCCCGCAACCTGACCTCACAGCAACTCTGGTGAATATTACTTCAAGCCATGTCATGTCAGCATGGTTCAAGCCGAAGGCTGTTCTTATTCATTCGCTAGATTTCGTGTCTGCTGCGGGACTTTCTCATGCTGCTAATTGTTTGTGGGTTGAGGAGTGTGAAACTAGGCCACCGTTATAGCCACACGCCTGAATGCACTGAATGTTATTCAAGAGGGCTTGAAGGTAGACTGGGATGTGCCGTCGGCAGGAAAAGAGCGAGGCGACGCTGCCAGAGATGATTTCAAAATGGAGGCGATCGAGAAACGGAAGGAGACGATCGACCCCGGAACGCACATTGCGACGAAGCGCATGCGTCGATGTCTAACGAGTGCCTGCCGTTGTTCACGTCTTTACTTACTTTACAAATATCTAAACGTTTCCCTGACTTCCTGGCATGACGTCATATCCCAGAGTCTACCTTTAGGTCTTGATCGAATGCTTTGTTTATGTATCGCCATGTCTCCCCTTTCTCACCATTCTCCGTCTGGGTAACTGGATGCCAGGTACAAGCAGCAGTCTGATCCCTAAAGCCCTCCTTTTTACAGGCCTTAGGTCCTAGTCATGAGACTTCTCTCAGGTAGTTTACCTACTGTACAGTGTGAATCTCGTTTCTCAGCGGTGCTGAAGGACTGTAGGCTAGTTCCTGGACCATGAACCTTTGACAGAAGGATAGATGGCATGTATTAATAAAAACAACTCCCCTGCCTCAGGGATTGGTTGCTTAACACAGCCTTCATGATGCTTGGAGAGAGGAAATCGGTGACTGCAGGGCTGTGGTGTAGACCTAATCCTGCATGTACCCTGTGGTCCTTTGTTACTACTGGTTAGAGAAGTGGAGAATTTTTTATGTCTTACTACTTGTACCGATACAGGGGGTTTAGACATGGGTCATTTGTCAAGTTTAGGCGATTAATACGATAGAAGTTCAGTTTATTTCTTACTCTGTTCCATTAATGCTATTGCTAATGCCTACTTTTGTTTGTTCTTATAGACACATTCAGATTCCCATCTCCTCAGTCATACAACCTGTGAATTACACCCTGACAGTGTAATCATGGGCCAGGACAGGATTTCATGGGAGTGCCTCTAATGACCTCCAGTGCTGCCTGACCCTTGAGGGTTCCCCAGAGGTACCACCTCCCCCCACCCATCCTCTATACCATTCACACCTCAACAACCCCACCCCCTATCCTCTAAGACCAGTCCCCCAGTCCCTTAGCGTGTCCCCCCCCCCCCCCCCACACACACACACACACACTCTCTCTCCTTATCCTCCCCCTGCCTTGCCTGACATGCTCAGAGGCTCCAGTAATGTCTTGTGGTTTGAGAGGTCATGTCTGAGCTGTCAGGAAGGATTGGGCCACAGACGTAACAGAACCAGAGTGGGTTCTGTCTGAGCTGTTTGTCCGTCTGCCAGCTTGCCAGGATGACATCACCAAGACTAATAGTAATACTGTCTGTATGTGTGTAATTGGGGTGTATTACTGAATATGAAGTCTTCTTAGATCAACTCTACTGTCAGTCAGCTATGACAAAAGGCATAGTGGATAATATAATATGTTGCTACAGTACAGGTTGTCATGGATATGGTTTTGATTGATTGAACCTTCTGGGTCTTTGAGATGGCACTTTGTTTGTGTGTTTGTAATAAAAGCAGTATGAACACTGACACATCACTGTGTCTCCACTACAAAGACATGGTGGCCCAGTAAAACCTGCTGCAGTGGGGGTGGAATGTCTTTTAAAAACAGATCAATTATGGAGATGCCCTGCGTTCTGGTAAAGCATGGCCTTCGGAGAGGTAGGGGGGATCAAAGCCAGGGAGGCAGGGAACTCTGTCCCCAGACCCCCCGGAATCCTCCTGGTCGATCCTGACATCCGCTGAAACACACACACACACACACACACACACACAAGCGCATACACAGAGGACCAAAACAGGAAGACCCTATGGCAGATATGCATCTGTTACAAAGGTGTTGCTTAGTAACATTCATGTTTTTACCCCCGATGATGCCAGTTGTTGTGGTAGTTTGTGTTTGAATGTTAGGATATGCTGCAGGCTATATTTGTGTATACGTGATGCAATTATTTTCATTTTTTATGAAATATATTCATCAGTCTGCCATTAGAGATTAGATAAAGAACAGCTTACTGTGACATGCACGCACACGCACACGCACACGCACACGCACACACACACACACACACACACACACACACAGTTTGAGGTTAAGACTAATCCTACAGTTTTCGAGGTGCCTGAGGGCTGCCTTTCAAAATGTGTATAATGAATATCCTGCTTTTCACAACAATGTCTGTACTCAGAAAACAGAACAAATCTCCAACTGTGGTATTCCCCCCCATGAAAAACTATTTTGTCAAGATGATTTAGACGTTCATTATTAGCATGAATGAGTCTTCTTCTGAATGGCTCGCATGAGGGGTAGAAGTGCCCTGGCACCAAGTCCCAGGTCGCATGTCTGAATGCAGAGACCGACCCTGACAGGGTGTGTAGGGCCTGAGAAAGTCAGCAGGCACTGGTTCTGCTGGTTGTACGTGGGGTGGGTGAATGTGTGTGTGTGTGTGTGTGTGTGTGTGTGTGTGTGTGTGTGTGTGTGTGTGTGTGTGTGTTGGGAGGGGGGGGGGGGGGGGCTCCATGTGATGGATGAGGATGTTTTTATTTCCCCTCGACCCTCCTGACAGGTCATCCATCCTGAAACAATTTGGCAATGCCCTCAGTGCCTGCGAAGGCAGAGAGAAGAAGGGGGATTACAGCACTGACAGTAGCCTTAATGAAAGACTCATCAGAAGCTCCAGGCGACCAGGGTGGGAGTGTGTTTCACTGTCTAGGATGTGGTGAGGAGGGGGGGGGGGGAGAAAAACATGTATAAGACAGAACATGGTCATTGGCAGGTCACTGACACAAGGCAGTACAAGAAAAGGGAGGTTTCAGAGACAGAGACGGGGAGGGCTGAGGGCTGAGGGCTGGTGAGTCAACCTGGCAGCCAGAGGTGAGCCTCCAGGCTGAAATGTATTCAGAGGGTTGAAGAATGCCTTTTGGGAAGGGACAATGGGGGAGGGGAATTTGGGAATGTGGCTGAAAATCCTACATTACATGCTGCATTTACCCGACCTAAGAGCTGAAAGACGACACACAATTTTTTATTTGCTTTCCTGAACGTACATTCAATTGTACTGGAGGTTTTCCTCTGTCAATGCTCACTATTACTGCTGCCCAACATGCTCAGTCTGGTACTGTGCAGGAGTGTACATTATACATATCATGAGGAACCAATGAGAGTGTGCTTTGCTCTGTGTTGTCAGGCCTGGAGATTTATAGGGTGCAGCTGCAGAAAGTTGACTGGAGTCTCACTGTGTCAGAGTTCCCTGCAACCCAACCTCAGAGCGCAGGGCCGAACTGCCTCCACTCTCTTGATGGATAGGGATGTTGGAGTCAGGTTAAAAGTCCACTTCCAGTCACTCAATGGGGCTATGGCTTTAATCTTGAACCCTGTTCGAGGCTAGCTTTAATGTAGCCATTCACAAGCCTGATGAATGGTCTTAGGAGGAGACTTGCTCCACTGGGTCGGAGCTGGATGGATAAAGACTTGGCTCCAGTCCCACGGCTGAGATTACCCACCTGCCCTGCTCAGTGATTATGTACACAAATACATTTGTTGTCCCCCTTTGGTAATAAGGCTTGTAAATGCAAGTGAATGATTTTAAAGACTTGCAGTAATAGACATTTGTCTAATTTGTTTTGACTCTCCACGCTGTTATGTCGTAAATGATAGTTTTCTTCTTCAGCTCAAAGCCCTGCTACCTTTCCTATGGAGAGACAGCCTGAGACAAAGCCGGGTAATAAAGACAGCATTAGTGGGCTAATTAGTCTACAGACCTGTCTTGGCAGAACAAATCATTTTATCCTGCCATTCGCAATAGGGCGTCACGGCTCATCCAAGTGGCAATATTTCATAACCAATTTGCTGCACCTTTGCTTCGTTCAACAACTTTTGCCAATAAATCTCTCCTCATATCCATATTTATTGAAGTGAGAGTTGGAGGACAGGAGCGATGGCTCCAGGTAATGAGGCCAGTGTTTGGCCCTTGTTTAAAATCCCCCTGAGAGGTGTAAGACAGCCCAGTAATACTCAGATCTTCTCCTGCTGAAATAGAACTTAGCATACAGAACCCCTATAAAGCTGGCGTTTTCATCTGGACAGTAAATTACTCATTGTTTTATGGGCATATATATGACGTGTGTACCCTCATGGCTTGATTTGTTTTTGTGTAATCCTGTCATTCATATGAGACCACTGTCCAGACCAAGGTATGGTAATCTGTTTCCAAACTGTGTGTGTGTGTGTGTGTGCGTGTGTGTGTGTGCGTGTGTGTGCGTGTGTGTGTGCGTGTGTGTGTGTGTGTGCGTGTGTGTGCGTGTGTGTGCGTGTGTGTGCGTGTGTGTGTGTGTGTGTGTGTGATGACAACTCTCGTCTCTGCTGTGATATACTACACCTGTATCATTACATCTCAGGGCTTGTATAGTTAGCTGCCAAAGGTGCTTCAACAAAGTACTGAGTAAAGGGTCTGAATACTTCTGTAAATGTAATATAGCAGTTTTTTATTTTTAATAAATTAGCAAACATTTCTAAAACTGTTTTCGCTTTGCCATTATGGGGTATTGTGTGTAGATTGATGAGGAAAAAAATGAATTGAATCCATTTTAGAATAAGGCTGTAATATATATTTTTATATAATATAAATATGTAAACAAAATGTGGAAAAAGTTCAGGGGTCTGAATACTTTCCGAATGCACAGTTTACTGCAGTCATCTCACAGGAACGCTGAATTGGGGAATCTTGAATCCTCACCTGATTAAATCCGACAGAATCCAAACCGACAGTATCTTTGAATCTAGTTCTATAGCATGAGCCCATGCTGTCAGCACTGATATCCATGCATGGATAGACCTGGGCTCACAATGAGAGAAAGTGGGATTATGCTTCTTACCCCATTAGATCCCTCTCCCCTCCCACTCCTCCCTCTCTATCCCCCTCTCCCTGCGGAAGGTCACCTGAAGGAGGTAATGCCTATACCTCTCTGTCTTCTGTCTCTTTTATCTCAGGGCTTTTGTGGCCAGCGAAGGGGGCGATCCCCCTGATCAGCAAAGGGAGACGCAGCAGACGAATGGTGAGGCGGAGGAGAAACACACGAGAGCCGGATGCTGGAGAACAGCTCCTTTTATCCCCCTTCCATGAATAACAAAATACGGGTTATTGTTTTTCTCAAGGCGTTGTTGAGATCTAGAATATGTATGAATTGCAGGTGTTTTTTTGTGCATAAACTTAGTTAGGCCTATACCCTCATGCCTTTGAATACAGGTTCCCGGTGGTTCTAAGCATACGGTATGTGTGCTTTTAACTATATGTGTGTGTGTGTGCATGTCTTTTTGTGCTTGTGTTGACTGGAAAGGCAAACAAAGATCATAGACAGTAGATGACTGCATTTGTGTGCGGCCTCTGACTGCATTTGTGTGCGTCTACAGTAGCTCCCCCAGTCTCTGGAGGGTTTAGCTGGAGAGCTCAGGGTTTAGCTGGAGAGGTCTCTGTTCCTCTGACCAAGCTGAACATCCATCCACAGATATTGGCATGCCAAGCTGCCTGGCAGTTGTTGACAGATCTGGGTGTTCTTCTTTTGGCCCTGAAGTGGATGGAACTCGTCTCTACATTAAAGCTCTCTCTCGTCCCTATTTTCTTTTTCCACCGAGAACATTTCAGATGACCTGGAATGCCATTCAAGCCATTTCAGTGAGTTTATTCAAAGATAATCACCTCATCATGCCAGACCTTGGGCTCCTCCCACCCATCACATGTCACCCATCACAGAGCCATTTGGCAGGGGTAGCCCCCGTCGCCTCGGCGACCCCCAACCAGATGAGTGATGGAACGGTAAAAATGAATCACCTCCCAGGGCTGGCCATCGCAGTCACGGACGTCAGGAACATTACCCTCCTCCTTATATAATGAGACATATTTAAAACAGCAATCATCCCCTCCTTTGAACCCGGGGTTGCGGTATGGTATCAATTCTTCACGTGATTGAAAAGGCCATGCATGTGTGCAACGGAGAATGTTAATCAAGGTCACGCGCACTGTATGCACATGGAATTGATGTTCCGCTTCGTAGAAAACACTGACAGAGATTAAATCAGTGTAATACATACATTCACTGCATTTAGACTTCAAATGATCAGGCCTCATCAACTGGGCTTGGGGCTTTCCCTGAACTGTTGTTTTATTGAATTATTATCGCAGATAATTTGGTTAGGAGAAGCACAGTTCATTGCAAGGCTATGCCCATAATTGCTTCTTGAAGCCATTAAGTGAATGAAAAGGAGAGGTGGAGAGGAGTAGGGGTGCACTGAGGTTGATTATGTTTTATTAAGACCAGCTACATACAACATAGCTGCATCTCATTACCATACCTGTGTAAACCTCCCTTAGCACACCACCTCTGCAGTGCTATGTACAGTATAACATCTTGTCTTCCAGGTCCAGTGTTTCCTATATATTGTATTGTACGGCCAGTCCCATTCATCAGAACCTAAGCAAGGATGTTTCAGTCATAAAAGGGCCTGCCAGATTTCCATTTGAGCAGAGATATATGGTGTTGACACTTACTAAAGCAGAAACAGTGGCGATTCCGTTACCGAGTCCTGGAAGGAATTCATAAATAGTTGATAAGGTGCTTATGACAGACCTACGGGGCCAATGGGGGTTTCAGTGAATCTGAGTTTAAGCAGCACTCCTCCGTCCCTGCTTCACTATGCTTCATCAGATTTACGGCCTTAAATGATTTAGCCGTTCCTCAAATCCAGCGACGCTTTAATGTTTCAATATGGAGGTCCCCCCCCCTCACCACACCACCACGGTCCATCAGTCACAATCAGCGGTAACGGCCAAGGAACTTTGCTCTCTCATAATTACATTTGTGAAACTTTCGAATACTCAAATTAATAAATGTCACTTATTAGATCAAGACTTGGGAGGGGGGGGGGGGGGGGTTGTTTGGTTGGGGGGGGGGGGTGTAGTAGAGATCCTCTCTTCCTCTAGGACCTCCTGCTCTAGCATGTCAGTGTTTCATGTAAAGTAATGATGTGTGTGTGTGTGTGTGTGTGTGTGTGTCTCTCTGTGTGTGTGTGTGTGTGTGTGTGTGTGTGTGTGTGTGTGTGTGTGTGTTTCCTCTGCGTCATGAGCTAGTGATAAATACAGTGCCTGTCTGTTCTTATGAGTGTGGCAGTCAGACTCTTGGGGGTTGGAGGAATATCTCCATTATGGAGATGACACATAAAACATCCTGGCTTTAATGAGAATAAACATGAACAAGCTTCCAGACCTGTGATGCGGCTGTTCCAGTACCGTGTGGAGCGCATTTGCAACATTGTCAATAAAGGCACAACGATTGAACTTGACGATCAATTATACGTTTTTTGAAAAGTTTTCTGGCAACGGTTTCCCTTTCAGCTCAAATATGATAAATATGACAGTATTTGCATGTGACCATAGGTCCTTCAAGTCCACTCATTATTTCCAAAGGCCGCAGTAGTACTATCTCAGTGACCCAGGGGCTGTATCTGAAGCTGATGAGAATTGAAAAAGGTATTAACCCCCTGGAACGTGTGATAACAAGACAATAAACCAAGGATATTTATAGTTGTGTAATGTGTCGGGATATGAATAGCTAATTAAGCAAGATGGAGATAAGAAACACTTCCAGGGTATTGACTGAGAAAGGTCAGCCTCTGATACTGATTGAATGACCGTGCTGTTTGCATTGTGCAGAGGGGGACAGGAAATCAACAGTGCTTCATCAGGCTGGTTCTAATGGTTCCACCACGTACCACCTGATAACCAAGGCCCAAGGTCACCCCTGGAGTGACATCACTGGTTAACTTTGACTGAGATCTTCGGGCTTATCGTGAGTCACCAGTCGTTATTGTATGTGTGGCAAGTATGGTTACGATGGGGATAGTTCGTCTCATAGTGTGACCTTTGTCGTTTCTATAAACCAGTCTGCTAATTGCTCATCACTCTCTTGTGGACAAAGAGGAGGAACTGATGTTTGATGCAGATCTAAACCTTAGATGAATAAAATATGGTTATTGATACATGGCTAATACGCTGCAAACATCATTATCAGCTTTGCATGTACATGACCTTCAAGTCAGGCTACAGAGTACAAATGTTAAATGATAACCACATTTAACGTTATGTTTGTGTCATCATCTTTCCAGGTTCAATATCCCCTCATGGCTGGTACAGTATGCTGACTCGCACAGTCCTGAGGAGAAACTGTAAATCCTTGCAGAATGAGTAGACATCATGAAAACAGAGGGGTAAAGTGATAATGAACTGACAAGACTTGCTCTTGGGCTGAGCAGCCATAAACCCCAGGGGCAATTTATGAGGACAGAGTAACTAACAGACAACCCCCCCTGCAGCTGCTCTCAGATACACTATGGCGCTCCATTCGCTGCATTAAAAAGCCTGCTTTGAGCTACCGTCCTTCAAATAACACAATGTACCGCAGTGAATATGAAGGCGTTGTTGAAGCACATTGTGGGACAATCGGAAAGACTGTGGATCTTTGGACCGACCACACCTGTAGAGTCACCAGGATCTGTTCCGCATACGGCTCAGTCCTCATAGCTGATTTGGATGTGGGTCTCCAAACGTCTCCCACTGGATAAACAACTGTCAGGGAATGTCCAGAGAGAGTTTCTGCTGAGCATCTCAAATATATGATATGATATAAAATAATGTAATATTGAGCATCGGAGTAAATGAACTCATAGCCAGAGGATAGTGGTTTCAATTATTCAGGGGCATGTAATTACAAACCCCCAGCATCCAGTCAGTCCTCCAGCAGGCAGGCCGTTTTTGCCACAAGCAAAGATCATCCAGGGCTGTTTTTATTGATATTCTCATTTCTGCTCCGGTCAGGGATTTCATTGCTCCAGACCCCAGATCTGCTGAACGCAATTAGGGCACCACCTCCCTGGAGGAGCAGGGCACATGGAGGTCCAGGATAACAAGGCCGTACTGAATTAGTTATACTGTAAATAAAACACACATTGGAGTGAAATCCCCACAGTTCAGACCCCTGGAGTTAAAGAAATCCAGGTTTGGAGGGTCTGTGGGGTCTAACAAATATTCCTCAGTGTTATTGATCTAGATTTGCTCAAAGAGCCAAAGAATGGCTGGTGTTAAGCCCCTGCTGTTTGGTCTTCTGTGTTTTTACACGAAAGGTTTGTGAATGTTAGAGCTTCATTTAAAAATAGATTCGATTGGAAACATCCTAGGGTTGTTTCGGAAATTCTCTCCGTCTGTTTGACGAGTAATCCAATATTCTGGAATAGTATCTGAGGAAAAGGGAAAATAGCGACCTGACAGGCTGAAGGAAACTAAACGTCAGTTGTGTGATGGCATGAGCACACCGCATTCTATCAAAAGAATCTATTCAAAGAGTTCAGACAGCCTCGCCGTCTCGTCAGGGACAGTTACAGTGTGACAGATTGTACATGTAGTGTGACAGAATAAAACACAACAGTGAGTGTAGATTTTTACACTCGACAGTTGTAAATTTAGGAGGTTGCTATTGCCTCATCTGACCGACCACAGCGCAGTATGAAACCATGGGGGAGAAGTGGAACAATATTTAAGATGAGTTTCAGTTTGGGTCAGGCGCTAGTTGACGGCTATCTAAAATATACTGAACGCTATGACCGGAGAGTGGTGTGGTGTCCCTCGTTTGGCCTGGGTTATTTGTGTGATTATCCTCTGGGGCATTTGAATGCTGATTATTCCTCTGTGTTAAAAGACGCCATTGAATCTGCTGTCAATGTTCAGCTGTGACCGTTTCTCCCTTTTGGCTCTTCATGACATCTGATTGTTCAGTAGCCATGGATTTTGCAAGCAGGGGAATATTTTGGGATGTGATGCTCTTAATGTAGACACTGCAGAAACTGCTCACACATAACAACGTTATATTAGACCGGTGGGTCCTCGGTTATACAGAGAGAGGATGTTGGGATTCCTCCTGAATTTCAACACAGTCAGTGGCTTAAGTGGGTTTCAGTTTTCAGACCGACTGCATTACTTCATTAGATAGCCTTGCATGAAGGTATAATCTTGCAGATTGCATTTGC
This sequence comes from Argentina silus, assembly GCF_951799395.1. Lineage (NCBI taxonomy): Eukaryota > Metazoa > Chordata > Actinopteri > Argentiniformes > Argentinidae > Argentina > Argentina silus. The sequence continues at coordinate 4,598,191 of NC_139667.1, forward strand.
CAAAGATTTGCAATTTTTGTATAATACATGCTATGAAGGTAATTTTGGTGAAAGACCTCATATAGCAAGACATTATCAAGCCAGTATGTTTTAGAGACTATAAAATCACTCTAATATGAAGCTTATGGCTTCCCTTACCTTTCACAAGACCATGCCTCTCTATCCACTTTGCTTTCTGCTGCATTGGAGATGAAATACTGGCCCCAAGAAAGCCATTTGGCACCTAATTGAGCAATACTATTACTTTTCTCTCCCACTAGACCAGGACTTTCTGTGTGTGTGTGTGTGTGCGTGCGTGCGTGCGTGTGTGTGTGTGTGTGTGTGTGTGTGTGTGTGTGTGTGTGCGTGTGTGCGTGTGTGTGTGTGCGTGTGTGTGCGTGTGTGTGTGTGCATATAAGGTATGTGTGTGTGGTGATTTTGAGAGTATGTGTGTATGCTGTAACAGTAATGTGAGTGTACAGTATGTGTGCCTGAACCACGTTGTGTTTGTGTGAATCTGTGTGGGTGGATACTGTAATACCGTCTCCCAGGTTTCTCCTCCTGCACCATCTCTCTGAGCCAGTTAAACCTCCATTGGCCCCAGAGACATATCTACCACTACAGCCACAACCCTATAAACTCTCGGCCGGCTCACTGAGACTCATTCACTATTTATGGCCATTGGAGTAACTACTGGACTTCGAAGAGTTTGAACATTCCGTATTATACAGCTCAGGTAAATGTACTGTAGGAATACAAATGCAACTTTTCTTGGATTCAGGCTGCTGGTCTCGAGGTAGATTTGATCCCCACAGTACTGAAATGCAACTGGTCGGAGAGACGCGGAGGAACGTCCAAGTTAATCCCGGATCTCGTCAGTCTACCGTACACGTCGACACTCATATCATACGAACAAACAATTCACAAAATCTGTCTAACAGATTCCATCTCACTGCACTTTCTCACCCTCTCTGTGGTCAGAGAAACAGAATACAGACGTGAGGAAAGATCCCCTCGCTATCAAACCCTAGTGGTTTGTTATGAGTTTTATCGAGCTTGTCTGGGGACGTAACGTTGGAAAATCCATACGATCCATCACAGCAATGTAAGCAGCATCTCTCTCTCTCTCTCTCTCTCTCTCTCTCTCTCTCTCTCTCTCTCTCTCTCCCTCTCTCTCTCCCTCTCTCTCTCCCTCCCTTCTGTCTGTCTATATTTTTTCCATCTGCTCTGTTGGTCTGTATTTCCGTGCGCAGTCTTTGGCGTGAGTGAAGGCACCAGTGGCCAGTGTTGTGCTCTCTCCGTTCCAGGAGTGATTGGCATCAGCCTCCGTTGGTACTGTGGCTCATGTGAGTGCCTGTATACAGAGGTTTACAACATTTGGGCAGAGAAGGCTGGCACTGGCTCATGTTTCAGACAGACAAAGCTATTTGCTCCCCGAAACACCTGCTCATTTAGCCTTGTATTCAGCCAGCTTTGGGCTCATGAGGCAGCTAGTGTACGACCACTGAGCGAAGAGGAGCAGAAGCAGTACTGTGATTTATACTGTATACTCTGAAGATTGAAATGACAAATAATTTAGTAGCCGGGATTGTCATAATTGAACTTCCTGACCAGAATCTTATTTTCGATCTGTGTTGGTTTGAGATATGCACAGACATCCGCTTGCAGATGATTAATTAATCTTCTATTAATGTTTTTTCACCAGTGGGGCTGCAATCTAGGAAGTAGAATTGGAATCTCTAGGGGGTCTTGTGTGGTGTGTCTGTGTGTGTGTGTGTGTGTGTGTGTGTGTGTGTGTGTGTGTGTGTGTGTGTGTGTGTGTGTGTGTGTGTGTGTGTGTGTGTGCGCGCGCGTGCGCGCGTGCTATCGTGCGTGCATCCGTATACAATATGTGCCTGGATGCATGCCTGCGTGTGTATGTGTGCAGAAGCCCAAAGATTGGACATTAGTATGCACCGTGCTGTGGTCAGTATGTGCACTTCCAAAGATACATATTAGCCTTTTAGAATAGAATGACCCCTCTGGGTGTTCTCAGAGAATCGTGATGCATATGTAATGCATGATGGCGGCGTTTCACTCAGAAGCTAGTCAGATGACCCAACCTGTACATATAGATGGCAAACATTTAGGAAAAACAAAGCACTGAGGAGTCAGGTCATGAATGTGAGTGAGCTGCACTTCA
>NC_139667.1:4615351-4617851 GCF_951799395.1 Argentina silus
TTAATTGACCATCAGAAGCTACGTGGTTGGCCAGGGACTCTTCTTCGAAAAACTTAAATCCATTGCTGATTGAAATGTAACCATGAAAAGCGGCAGAGACTGCAGCCCTCAAGGATTACAGACGGTTGAGCGTCCTTGCAATATAACAACCTCTTAATCTGATTTACTGAGCGTGGAGAATTAGTCGTGTCTCTGCGGTTTACAGTATTTCCATCTCTCTCCATGACATTTAGCCAGCAACATAAGCTTCCATGGACAATGATGGCACTCCTGGCACTCCTGAATTCCTTCCCCGAAGACCCTCGTAAAGTCCATGCTCCAGGACGTGGGAGTGAAATGTCAGCGGACATGTTGGGAGTTGAAGGGAATTTGATCATTTGAGTTCAAGCCAATAACTGGGGTATAATTTGGGTATGTTGTAAGCGGTGTTCTCGTCACATCTCTTGGTGGTGTGTCGGCGGCCATTTCGTCCTGTTGGCTCCACCTTATAGGACTCAATCAATACTAAATCAGCCTCTCTCAATTATTTAGTGTTGACTTATGATGGGATCTCATTATGGTGTCACACCACTGACAAACAGTGGCCATCCATTCAAAATGAGGAGGGTCCCACTCTACAACAGTAAATATTGTACAGTACGTATAGTATGGTACTGTACGTGCTTCACATTTTAGAGATTTACATATTCAGTCGTTTTGACACTACTGACAACTACCTCAGTTATAGTCAGCACACACCCATATCTGACTATACTCAGCATTAGAGATTTGTTGTCAGTCCATACAGTATGTTTACTTGTTTATATCTCCCTCACAATCAGTCTTTTACAAACCAGCACGCTGTAAGGCACTGTGTCTCATAAATGAAAGATGACACAGAGAGACCGAGAGGACAGAAGAGGTCTTGGGGGGGGGGGGGGGGGGGGGAGGAAATGATGTCACTCATCCAGGAGACATTGCAGAGCTCTCCTCTTGATCTTTGTGTTCAATATTTCAGGAGGTGCGCTGCTGTGCATTCCCGTGAGCTATCCATCATACGCCGATGATATGAGGTCATTATCATCATTCTGAATTTGCGCAGGTTTCAGTTGGAGATTATCGAGTCTTTTTTTTTTTTTTTTTTAAAGGAAACTGCTGAATGGAATGTTGGAGACAATGTTATCTAAAATTGAACTAGGAAGACTTGGTCCGGGGGGGGGCGGAGTTTGGTCATGGAATGTGGCTAATGTCATCAGGTGGAGATTTGTCAGCGGAGATAAATGGCTGTGTGTAATTATGTGTCTTTATCAGGCAGAGGCAGCCTGCCAGCCACCGGTGCGGCATCGCTCCTGAATGGCGCAGCCAGGAAACACCATGCCAGCGTGGCCCAGTGGCACAGGGAGAGTCAAGGTGCCTTTCAAGAAAGTAGCAGTCATTATACAGTACAAAACCATATTTTAAGCCAGTTACAAGGTTTGATATTTGGATAAGTTGCTCTTCCTCTAAGCTGTTTTTCCCCTTTTCTTCTCATTCTCCTCATCTGCACGGCTGATGATATTAAATATTTTCTTAAGTCAGTATCACAGCAAGCAAATGTATCACTGTGGTTCTGTTCATGACTGTGTTATATGGGTACTGTAGCTTTTTAGACGAGATGAGTCTTGTGGATCATTGGGTGATGTTTTTGTTTGTACTATGTTGTGATGTACACTGCCCCCTGTATTCCAGAAAGAGAACCTTAGATACTGTAAATGTTTTGTCTGAAAGGGAAAGCATTAACCTTTCATAGGATAGCAGTCTTCATTTCTAAGTCAAGAATTTTAAACGCAATTCAGAAACCGAGCTATGGGACTTTCAGAGGAACCATACTTGTTTGTGCTACATTATATTTGTTGAAATAGGATTCTTGAAAGAGCCTCCATCTGCACAATCTGGGGATTTCATCTTTGTTTTAGCCCCCTGCCCCCACCTACTTTAACCACACACACGCGCGCGCACACACACACACACACACACACACACACACGCACACACACACACACACACACACTGGAGAGCAGTCATCACGCCTGGTGCATGTGATGTGAGCTGACATTGGAACACTTACTGTATGCTGGAATATTCAGGCCAATGAGGCATTACCCACATCGGCAGGACCGGGCCAAGTGACAAAAGGATGCTCCTTACACACGCTGTGGTAGAGCGCTCTCCCGGAAAAAAAAATAACTTGGACACACACCGCTCCCTGCTGTAGGTACAGCAGGTTGGGCAGCTGGAAGGGATGACAGTTCAGTCCAGTTCCTCGTGCCAAAGGACACACATACAGTACACACAAACACACACACACACACACACACACACACACTCACACACACACACACTCATACACACACAGTGTCAGATCAATAATAGATGGCAGAGTGAGAGTAAGATGTAGAGGAAGCAGCCATGGTTCCGTCGTCTAGTCAGATACACGGTGCATATGGTAGCGATCCCGTAGAGGTGTTACAGATGAGTGCTC
>NC_139667.1:4625351-4677851 GCF_951799395.1 Argentina silus
CCATTTCATGGTTTCACTCTCTTTCCCGTATAAAGTAATTTGATGTGAAGTCTTGTCTGAGGGAGATAGACACAGTAGACTTTGCTGGAAAAAAATAAATCTATAACGAATGAAAGATGTTTCTACAAGATACCCGGTTTCATCATGTAAACGTTTATCTTCCGCACCGTAAGCAAACCGAAACAACAACACCAGAATCAAAACTCACCCGTTACACCATGACACAGAGTCACTGTAATTATGTTTGAAGTAACATGTCCGTTGTCATGACGATTATCATAAATGAGGCGTTTTTTTGGACCCTGCCGAAAGGAGGGTCTGGGTTGATGGGGGTTAATTTGGTGCAGGACTGTTTTCGTCTCTTGTAATCATTTCTAATGTCACTCATTAGGCCGTCCCTTGGGGGAGTGTTTCAGCAGCAGTCTTCTCTGTTTGGACGTTATATCATCAGCCGTGCTGCTGTCTTTCCATTAACCTTCCTGTGTTCCCGTATCCTTGCTATCTGCCTGCCAGTCAGACCAGCGCAGCAGCACCAGGCTGGGTGACTGGCCATTAATGAGCTGGAGAGGGAGGGAAGGCTGAGCTAAAGAAGTAGTCACTGTATGGACCAAACTACCGCATGCCAAAGCTTGCCATTTTCACTCTCTGTGGATGTGCCAAAATGCTTTTAAACGGACCTATTTGTTCATTCTTGAATAAGGTTGGCAATAGCAGAATGTTTTCTATGTTTTGGGTGGATAACGTCCTCGACGACTGGACCTGGTACTGTCTGAGCCCTGGGGGGGAGGGAGGGAGGGAGGCAGGGAGGGAGGGAGGGAGGGAGGGAGGGAGGGAGGGATGGAAGGAGGGATGGGCAGGATGGCGAGACATGGAGAATCTCCTCCGTCACGCAGCTCTGGCTCACCTTGCCTCAATCTCTCCATCATGTCTCCTCTCCTTCCTCCACGGCTCCTTCGGCCTGATCCCGTCAATAGAAATCACATTCACAAACCGTGCTGGAGAAGAGCTGGAAATCAATGGCGTGCATATATATCCGCTGATTAGATCTGTGTGTGGGGGCCTGTTGTGTGAGCAGGTGTGGCGGGCATGGGGCCCTGCAGCGGCCATCTCCATGGGCGACAGTAATAAGATTACTGGGGCCTGCAGGACCTTACACAGGAGACACGGTGATCAGATTATGGAAAAGGACACTGTAACTTTTAAACAGTTATGACTCCATGCCTGTCTGAGGGATATGAATGTCGTCTCCAGACTCTCCGGGTACTGAAACACGACACACGCTAAGCATGCTCTTTTCCTGCCTTTCGACCTCTGATTCTGCCCCTTTTCACATTTCTCCTGCGTATCTGCCTCCTGTTTGCGATGTGTGTGTGTGTGTCTGGCTGCTAAGCTGCGGGTGAGATTGCTTTGGGAAGCGTGGCGACGTGGCTGTTGGGTGTGTGTGTGGAAGCGTGGCGCTGAAGGAGGTGGGCATGGGGGGATTGATGGTGTCACTTTGATGGATTAGCGCTCTTATTGCTAGCTCCAGCGATTAGGTCACCGGCCCAGGAGACAGCAACACGCCTGCTGTGAAATGCTGATGCTAGACTTACTTACCGATTATAAGTCACTGCATCAATGCCAGACGCAGCTCCACAGTCACAGGGCCACAGACACAGCTCTACAGACACAGCTCCACAGACACAGCTCCACAGTCACAGGGCCACAGACACAGCTCCACAGACACAGCTCCACAGACACAGCTCCACAGTCACAGCTCCACAGACAGCTCCACAGACACAGCTCCACAGACACAGCTCCACAGACACAGGGCCACAGACACAGCTCCACAGACACAGCTCCACAGACACAGCTCCACAGACACAGGGCCACAGACACAGCTCCACAGACACAGGGCCACAGACACAGGGCCACAGTGAATAATAGCTAAGAGTCTCCACAGAGAGCAGCAGAATTCAAAGAATCGCTGATCTGATTCCTCTAAAGTATTCGCAGACATGGTATTTACTTCAAATTGTGTCGATTATAATAGATATTTGTAATGGAAGGGAAAAAATCAGTCCCAGCAAATATTTTTTTTAGGATTAGATGATGGTTAGTATGGCCCATGATGTCACCAGACAAGTCAGGTGAAAGGAGCTGTAGGTGTGTACTCCAGGCAAGGCCGGAGAGGTTCTCGACCCTCCCCCTAAAACACACACAAACACACACACACACACACACACACACACACACACACACACACACACACACACACACACACACAGCTCGAGGAGTGCCCTCCTCTGATAATGGCATTCCCCTCCTCCCATGCCGCCCACCTTCGTTTGTTCAGTGCTGAATTCTCTGGCTGTTAAACTGAAGGATTGACTGTGGAGGTTGTCTCGCTTTTATCTTTTCTCCTGATTCATTTTCATCTCTTCTTTGAAAGGGGGAGATATAACAGTGTCTCTTATCGTTACTCCGTCTGAGACGAACAGGTCTAACCAAGCACCGGGGAGCCGAGAGGGGAAAAAAGACACATCATCATATAAGGGTCATCACATACTTTCTGAGAGACAGGAACATTACTGTACCAAGAGAGATGATTGCATTAGGGTTTATGGGCTATTACAGTAGAAGCTATGGCATCAGGTGCCCTGCACTCTCTCCATGCAGCCAAACGTTACTATAGTGACATCCGTCTCTCCCACACCACTTAAGCGCTGGTTTAATGTTACATAATGTGATTAAGGAGGGAAAACTGTTTATTCCTGTTTTATTACCGGCACCAGAAATCACACAATATTGTCCTCCATAATAACCTCATTTTCCATACAGGGCCCATTTCATAAGTTAAGTGGCTTGTATGCTTCGATTTAGAACTCTCTGGGTTGGAGAGGACCATTTGTGGTTTAGCTGTTTTCAGCATGTTCCCAATGACAGGCCGCCTGGTCACATATCTGGAAATATCCGGGGGTGTTTTTTATTACATTGTGCGTCAGCATTATAATCAGAGTACAATGTGGTCTATGCTGAGCAGTGGCTTCCAGTTGATTTTTCCCAAGCTGGGAGTTTAGTATCCAGCTCCCTGTCCCCAGCAATGATGTACCGCAGTACACGTCTGAGACAATGCGCTAGACTATCATCCAGACGGTAGTTTGGAGACAGGTACAGGATGAAAGGATATACAGTTATCCTCATGACATCGCATTGCTATTCATGTTTCGTTATGACTCGAGCAGACTATTTTGTCAAGAGGTAGCACCTGCTCAAATAACACTGTCTGCCTTTCCATTTCCATACTGATGCCACAATAAACCATAACTATAGCGGACATAAACTCCGTTGGATAGAAATCAAACGGAGGGGAACTCCAGCTGTAGTAAAAACCATGTGAGGCAGAGGCGGCGCTAGCAGAAGCGGTAGCGTAAAGATAAGGCCGGCGTTCTGTCTTGCTCTCCATTCTCTGTGTCCCTGCCCAGGCTTTTGTCTCAGCACATACACCCGTCTGGATGAATGGCTTTTATGGTTGGTGTCATGAAGAAATACACTCCTATTCGCGGTGATTGCTGTTGCCTGCTCGGCATGCTTATCATGCCATTGTCATTGTTTTATTGGTGGAACTAATGGATCTGATAAGATGGCTTCCGCCATAACATGTGAACTTGTACAACAGTGAGCTTTTCACGGTTTGTATGTACAATAGTTCAAGTTTTGCACAGCCCCTGTTTGCAGAGAGACATGTATTGAAGGTCTGAGGTCTTGTCCTGTAAAACTAATACATATTGGTATTTGATCATAATTTAATCTGAATATTTTGAAATGTAACCTCAGCAAATAAACTGCTAATACATTGTTCCAGATCGCTTACCTAAAGATTTATCGATAACCTACAGCCTGCAAGCCTGGGAGACAGATTTTATTATAGAGAAGCCCTGCTGTATTCTATGTGTCTATGCTCAAATAAAGTCTTGTCTGCCCTCTTCAGGTTTACTAAATGAATGAGAGGAGCTGAGAGAGGGAATATAGACTGGAAATATTCTCGATGAGGACTTCATAGTTTTATACTTGAGATCAATCTCTAGCAATTATTTGAATGTTAACTTAAAATATCCAATAAACAGAACAGGTTTAAAATGAAACCACTGAATAGAACTTTAGCCATAGTAATAGTAATAAGACTACTTTTTTTTCAGAGATCCTCAGGATATCTATCTATCTGAATTCAAACCCAGGGAGTCTTTGACCTGGTCGCTTATTTGCAATTAGATTAGTTTTCATTTGGCCCATTTCTCCCCACCGGTACCCCTTCAGCTGCTACAGGAGCCAATTACTCTACCAATAAAAAAGGGAAAGTTGAAATGCACCGAAATGGGGTCCTTCACCCCTCCCTCCCTTCCTCTACACTGTGTGTGTGTGTGTGTGTGTGTGTGTGTGTGTGTGTGTGTGTGTGTGTGTGTGTGTGTGTGTGTGTGTGTGTGTGCATGTTTTCCTTTCTCCCTCTGTGCCGGTAAGGGGCTTTATCTGATATCTGTGACACTTACTGCCAAGCTACCACTGTTTGGACTGCCAGTTGAATGTTTGATGGATGCTTAATCACCATTCTCACGAGGAAAAGGAAATGTTTTAAACTGGAGGAGAGTGCTCTTTATTGAAAGTGATCACATGTGCCACTAGAGAGAAGATCAATAGACATTAATTATTCAGCACCAAAACAGTCACAGCATTGCCAGAGAAGAGGTTAAAACCTGTTGTCTGAAGCGTAGCATTGTGGGTGACTTCGGAATTCTACCGTAGCCTAGAGCGATGTCATAATGTAGGATGATGTCATAAAGGGGTTCCAATGAGGATAGACTCTTGGGAAGGAGAACATTCCAGCAGGCAAGCAGTTGAAGAGAGACAGAGCAGTGGTGAGTACTGTGCTGTTAATCAAATGGCATCAAATCACAATGTACGCATTTTGCCAAACACAGTACATACATAGAACACAGTACGTACAGTACACATTCATACATTCAGATAGTTCTTTTTATATATGTTTTTGTTCTCAAATGTATGTTTCAAGATTCAAATACTTTGTAAAGTATTAATTTTTCTCATTTGACTAAAGTATCTGGATTTATTTAATTGAAGGTGATTGCATATTAGTTTTAATTGATTGGTTAGACACTGATTATGGGTGAATGTAAAGCATTAACAGTACGGCACTTAAAGAAGCAATCTGAGATTTGTACAGTATAGCCATTGGGGTGACCACTTTGTTTGTTTGAATCCCAGATTGTCCCTTTAAAATATTGATAGCCATGAGAATATACAGTGCAAGCAACGTTTACAGGTATTTGTGTATGTAGACCAGGTTGTCATGGTTACAAAACATGATGTCATTATGAGCAGTGAAATAATAATAGGTGGGTGCCATGGTTATGTGTAACACTGAAGTGACATCACATGTGTGTGTCATGGTTGCCATGGGATGTGGCAAAAACAATGATCATTTCCTTTACTACCAGCATAGAGGCTTGCTAAACTTCAAAGGATCTCTCTTTTCTAGCGGGCATTCATTATGGAGACGTGGAGAACTGTTAGTCATCGCGACTGGCGTGGTGGCCTAGAGTTAGGCCTGCCAAAGCAGAAGTCCTGGATGGAGAGAAAGCTGCAGAAAGTTCGCAAACTGATGATGAGAGGAGATGAACTCAAGGTCCCGCTGATAGAGAAGGACATGGGGAGGGATGGACAGAGAGAGGAGTGGAAGAGACAGGAGAAGGAACAGAGAAAGATAGAAAAAGAGAGGATGAGGATGGAGACAGAGAGGATGATGGAGAGTCAGTGGAGGATGGTGGAAGAGGAACGCAGAAAGGAGGGAAGAGAGGAGAGGGAGAGGGAGGAGAGGGAGATTGGCCATAGTAGGAGGACGGAAGTGGGAGGAAAAGAGCCATGGGACATGGAGGGAGAGTTGCTGGTTGGGGAGAGAGAGATGGAGAAGCAGAGAAAGAGAGAGAACCTGATGGTGTTCCAGAAGATGAGAAAGGAGGAGAAATACAAAATGGAAGGATTGGGATTGAAAGACTGTATCAGGGAGGAAAAAGAAACCCCAACGGAGGAGGAGTGGAGGGAGGCAGAGGAGTGGAATGGTGGAAAAATAGGAGATATTGAAGTGAAAAATAAGAAGACGTTGCGAAAGCCTCTCAGCCGGCGTAGGAGAACGAGTGATGTGAAGAGAGGAGAGAGGAGGGAAGAAATACACCTAGAGAATATTGACGTGCGAAAGAATGATCATGTCACGAATAGAGAACGTAGAGAGTTGCAGCTGAAAAGAGAGCAAGATGAGAGACAGACTGAATCAGAAAACATGATGCAGCAGGCCAAAAAGAGAGAGGAGGAGAGGAGAACAAGAGAAGAGGGAGAGAGAATAATGAAAGAGGGAGAAGGAGAAAGGAGGAAGACAGTGAAGCTGAAGGAACACCAAAGGGAGAGAACATGGTTTGAGAAGATGACGAAAAAGAAAGCAAGCAAAGAAAGAAAGGAGGAAACGAGGAAGAAAGAGCTGGGGGATGACCCTATGAAAGAAAAGAGGCAGAAACAGATCGATGAGGAGAATAAAATGGAGGAGAAAAACGTGAGGGAGCGGAAGGAGTTAAGACTGCAAGAGAAAAGAAAGGGGGAGGAGGAGGTGATGAGAGAGATGGAAAGAGAGAATGAGGAAAACAGAAAACGGGACGAAGAGAGAAAGAGAGAGGGGGAAAAACAGGTTGAGGAGAAGCAAAGGAGAAAAGTGGAGAACAAACTAGAGAAGAAGAGAGAGGAAGAAACCCTGGCTGAGGAAGAGGGGGATGACATGAACTGTGATGAAGAAAGTTCAGAGGCCGGTGAAAGGGAGGGTGAGGGGAAGAGAGACAGTGAGTATGGAGCAAGCATCAAAACAAGGCACAAAGTTGAGGAGGAAGAGAGTGTTGAGAAGTGGAAAGAGAGCGGAGTGGAGGAATGGACAGATCGCATGGATGTGGAAATCATGTGTGCGGATGAGGAGAGAGAGGGGTGCGAAGAAAAGAGGGATGAGGAGTCGGAAACGAGTGATGAAGAGTGGACTGGGAGTAGCGACGAAGATTGTGTAAAAACAAGCAAAAAGAAGAATGAAAAAGAGGGGGATGAGGTCGTGAAAGAGGGTGTGGAGACTGACGCAGTAAATGACAGTAGTGACGGAGACAGAATAAAACAGAAAGGAGAGAACGTGATGAAAAAGAAGAAAGAAAAGCAGAGGTACAAGGAAAAGATAGGCCGCTCCCATAGTGATGAGATGACCAATGAAAGTAGGGAAGAAGGCACGGATAGTGATGACATCATCCAGACAAAGCGAAAAGATGAAGGGAAGGAGAGGATAGGTGCCAGTGACTTGGAGAGTGAGAAAACAGACCGAAAGGATGACAAGAATGAGGAAGGTGAAGAACTAGAGTCCTCAGCAGAGCCGATAGCCAGCACAGTGCAAAGGTACAGCAAGAGAGGGTTATGGACTAGTGGGTTATGGACTAGTGGGTTATGGACTAGTGGGTTATGGACTAGTGGGTTATGGACTTGTGTCTGAATCTGCTGGTTGATTGACCACCAGTCGGTTGATTGAGCACTTGGATTTAAATACATGGTAATGAATGTAAAGGTACTGTTTTTAACCCTCACTGATATGAACAATCACTTTTCCCTCTCTTTATATTTCTCCCTCTTTGTCTCTCTGTTAGGTGTCTCTATGCTCAAGGCAGGGAAAGGAGACCTATGGAAGGTCCTGGGACCAGGCAGGGTCCTGAGAACAGCCAGGGGAATGCACAGGTACAGTACAGTACAAGTGTCAAGGGAACATTCGGAGGATAATACTCTTCTGACACACAGGGAACCCAGTGGGGATTGGAAGTCTATTCTGATACACAATGTCATTATTCAGTCATTATTACCAGCAACACACTTTTGTCTTTTTCAGATCATTCCATTTTCCAGGCTGAGTGACGGACTACACTGTTTTTTTGTGCTCTTGCATTGATTTTTATTATTTGAATTTCTTCCCCTTTTTGAATGCATCAAAAATAAATCTCACAGTAGCATCAAAAAGATTTGTGTGTGTTAGTTGTTTTTATTGGTAGGGCCATGATGTTTAAGGTGTGTGTGTATGTGTGTGTGTGTGTGTGTGTGTGTGTGTGTGTGTGTGTGTGTGTGTGTGTGTGTGTGTGTGTGTGTGTGTGTGTGTGTGTGTGTGTGTGTGTGTGTGTGTGTGTGTGCGTGTGTGTGCGTGTGTGTGTGTGCGCGCAAGTGTTGGATGGTGGGTTGGATTCTCTGGGGACTCCCGGCTCATTACAGCTTCCCTGAGCCCCTAGATCTGCCCCATTCACCACAACTGTCGATTTCTACCATTGCTACTGACAATACTGCTAAGACGCCTCAGCTGCTGAAAGCCCAATCCATCTATCTGTCTTGTCTGGGACTTGCCTTAATGGTGCTCTCCTCTGTGAGGTTTTTACCAGTAACACACATTCAACCTAACGCAAAGTGGCCTCAGGTGACCTCAGAGAGCGTATGCAATTATGACAGCATTAATGCCCCACTGAGCAGCGCTGTGAGACTGCTTTTAGCCAGCAGGAGAGCAGTGGTGCATATGTAGCACTGAACACAACCTCCTCTGGATTGAATTTATAGGATGACATCATCATATATCAGGGAGCAAAAAAGGCTCTTTAATGGCTGTCAAGTCAGAGAGACATGGTTTCACACAGATTACAAGCACTGCTCCCTAATGTTCATCTCTCTGAGTCTCTGACAAGCAGACAGACTCCGAGAGGCTCATGCCATCGCTCCAAAGACAAATGAATCACTGTGCCTGTGACTGAACTCTGGATCAGATTGACTGGGGTTGGGAGAGGGTTGAGGGGAATGTGAGAGGGTTAATAATATCAGAGCTTTACACCCATCTGATTCAGGATTACACACAGGGCCCCAGTATCGAGGAGCTTTTCTTTAGACAACGGCCCAGAGTGACAGAGAGTGTCTGGTTACATGAGTTATGACATTACACAGTAAGCTTGTGAAGCTGTGAAGTATAGCCCTGTATGCCGTACAGAGGACGTACACACAGTGCTGGGGGTTCAAGAGAAGAGGAGCAGGGCGGATTAGAGATGGGGTCTTATTTCACTGGCCATTTGGTGAGGGGGTGATACCCCCAGTCCCTTTTGACAAGGATTTAATCAAGCCAGATCCACCCAAACCCCCCATGTGAGGGGTAGTGACATGGAAGTGGCTCTGAAGATGAATGCCTGGGTTTACTGAATGGTTTAAACTGCTTTACCCATGGTTGGGTAAAAATGGTTTACCCATCCTGCCATAGAGGGCTGGGGAGGTCTTCCTGTGAGGTCCAGTGTCTTGTGACAAAGAATAAATCAGGCGAGATACACTGAATATTGTGCACTGACTCCTCTCATCCGAACCAATCCTGTGTGAAAAAGCAGAGTACTGGTAGACACTGCAGAGGATCAATGTGTGGCTTTGGTGAGATTGCCAGAGTGCCACTGAGTGTGCCTTTGTGCCCGTGATTGTCGAGTCCCTCTTGACAAAGAGTTAATCAACCAAGATCTATCCGACCCATGTGCAGAGCTTTGTGATGCTTGTGGGATGAGAGATGATGAATGTCTGGGTTTACTTAAGTCCATATTGTTCAGTCACTTTGACCTGCAGTGCTTCAGGCCCCAGCAAAAAGTGAATCAATCAACATTCTCTAGAGAAGCTGCCACTCCAGTCCAATGTACGGTCCTCCACTCTGTGCCCTGGTTCTGGGTCCACCCGGCCCCACATGCTCTATGACCAGGCAACGGAACTCCAACAGTGAAGGTTCCATTGAACTGACTTGGCGGAGTCAGGGTTGAACACACCTTGCACTGTTGCAGAAAAAAAGGGAGTAGACTCGATTTACAAACACGCAAGTTGAAGGCAGGTTTGAAGGATGTGTGTGTACAAGCTAATGCTGGACTGGTAGTTTTTGATTGCTTTGTGTATTTGCTTCATGGTTGTAATATTCCTCTTTTGATATAGCACGGGAGTGATGAAATTGGAACAGAAAACAGCGTGAGGTTTGGATACATCCTCCAGTGATAAAACTAATATTGCAGGATAATTATCATGGATTTTTACAATATGCTGAGCACATGTCTCCTGGAGGGGAAACTGTCAACCGTTTGCAGATGAATTTGGGCTTTTATTAGCACACAATAAAATGGACCCTTACAACCAGGGAATTAAAGCAATAGCCCAGCTTTATTGTCAGAGGAATCAGTAATATAAAAATGAACGCTTGAGTGGAGGCATACTAATGTACAATCTGGGGGGAAAAGGGGGTGGTGATTTGACAGCATATTTTAGTTTTATATTGAAGCCATGTATGTCCTGTAAGTGTACTCCTGCTTGAAACCATTTTCAGCCTGACAACCTAAAATAAATGCACTTTTTTAACCTAGGATTATTGAGGTGGATGGAACTGGCTCCCTCCTTTTCTTTTCTTCTTTCATCAAATGTGTCCTTTCCAGGGGCGCTCAGTGGCGTAGCACACTAAGGCGCATACCATATCATCGCATGGTCCCTGGATCGATTCCGGCCATCGACATATCCTGCATGTCATCCCTCCTCTCTCTCACCCATCCTCCCTGTCAATCTCTACTATCTCTATCCCAATAAAGCAGAAATGCCCTAAAATATTTTTGTATTCATCAGGAGAGACAGTCTATGCTAACGCTGGATTCATTACTGTTCAGACTACAACCATCC
The DNA here is from genome assembly GCF_951799395.1 of Argentina silus. Lineage (NCBI taxonomy): Eukaryota > Metazoa > Chordata > Actinopteri > Argentiniformes > Argentinidae > Argentina > Argentina silus. Next base: position 4,636,125 of record NC_139667.1, read on the forward strand.
CATTAGGTAACTCTGGTGTGGATAAGACCTGTTTGGGTCCTGGTTGGGTCCCCTTTATTGATTCCAGGGCAGCTTTAGGGAGGGGTTGGGACCGGCTTCCCAAGCTTCAGTAAATCTCACATTGTGACATGATACCCCGAGTCATATCTGTTAGAGTCCACATCACCCTGGGTCCAGATGGGAGATGGTAGGAAATAAAAGCGTAGATCAATAAATCCTTCTGTGTTTTAACAAACCGTGTAGAGTGTGGAGGTCCACCCAGAGGAGGGTGAGGCTCGGAGATGTACACCCCGGTGGGACAGTAATTAAACAGCTCTCGTTCCCAAAACAACCACAACGAGGAGCCAAGCCATGGGAATAGGGGACCTCGCCACAGAGTCGAGCGGATGAGAGAGACTATAAAACTTAGCATTGGATACATACTGCGTATGCGTGAATGGGGGGAAACCAGAATATATTACATATATTATATATTACATACATACGCACATGCATTATTCTGATTTACAGTACATACCACGGAGAGATTGTCAGGTGTTATGTTGTGCCATGGCAATGCAATGGTCGAGTTTACAAATGAGCATACTGTGCAGTGTTGTATACAGTTCAACTGAATGAATAACATGTTTGTGTCACCATGTTCCACTCCTGTGCTCCCGAACAGAGAGTAGAGCAGCAGCAGCAGCAGCAGCAGCAGCAAAGGTTGGTAGTACTTCAGGTTTGTCTGTTTGATTCCCTCTGCGTACGCGGCCTGACCTGTCAGGATGAGGCATGGCAGGGAGGGGCGGATTGTCCAACCAGAGAGATGTATGGATCAGAAGGCGGTAAATCCAGCCTGGCCTTCCATTTGTTTACGTCTCCTGTTTCCCGCCAAACAAACTGCTAGATTTCCCTGGAGAGCTCCCGGCCCCCACGCCGCGTCCTCAGTGGACATGCTTTACGGTCTTCGGTGCCAGATGAAAACAGTTAAAACACCTTTTTTTTTAAAAAAGGTGTGTGTCTGTGGAGGGGGCAGGTGGTCGGCACTCAGACACAGCTAAATTGTTGGCACAGAACGAGAGGACGTGCCATAAATCGCCATGCCGATCATACCCTTCATGCTGTTGAATAACCTGATGTGATTCATTTCAGACATTACGTAAACTATTACGCTCAAATTTAACTTTTATCCGTCTCCTGGTTCATTCATCAAATCCTGCATCAGCAAGTCCAGAGGGGAACATCTGTTCTTTGAACCACCATGTGAATGCTGTGATTAATACTGGATTAATCATTTGAGTGAATCTAATGTGACAGTGTGGCTTCGCTGCTGTGGCTTTGCTGCTGCTGTGAATGTGAATGGGGTCCAACTCTAAACTAAGGCCCACAGAGGACTGCTTCGATGGGTGACCATTCATCAAAAGCAGCACATTGTGTTCACACTGTATCTAATTGTTTTTCTCTTTCGAAAAATAGATCATAACCTTTTCTTCTACTGTACATCCAAACTGTAACGGTGCATTTTCAACCTCCTAGTGAATAACTTACTGTACTTTAAGGTCCACATTTCGTAAAGTCCTTCAAACATTGAACCGTTTTTTGTCACACCACCATCTTGACACTTCTTTGGAATTTGATCAAGAAAAGTGGAACATTTAATGAAACCCTGAACAGTCATTGGTCAGCAGTTTAGCATCCAAGCTACGAGTTAAATCAAGTTGTTTGCTCAGACCCTCGTTTGATTTTTATGCCTTTCTGTCTGAGTGTTTTACTAACACGGAGGCTCTCAAACGAGGTGACATATTTCACCAGCGAAGGACGTGACCCTGGTTGTTTATTTCCCATGATGAAATTGTCCAGAGTTTGACGACTTCGTAAATAACCCCGTTCATGGAGCGACCAACAGCAGTGCTCCCCCTCTGTTGACCAATGTAATTATTACTGTGTAATCAAAGCTTGGCAGTCACTGGGTACTTAAGTACTGTAGGCCTAAAGGCCATTAACTGCTACACTGGCACTCTAGAAAAAGAGACATTGGACTAGGAATTACTGTGGGCCTATTGTCTTCTTTTTGCTAAGAGAAATGTATTAACACAGTTGTTTTCCCATGTGACGGCATCTTTGACATAGAGTTTGACCCCATGGAGGATCTACTGACCTGATGGACAACTTCCTGTGTAAACATCCTGGTCTTCTGGTGCTGAATGACCTTGTCCCTGTGGTGCAGAGACAGATAGAGATTTATGAACCAGATCCTCTGCTCTGTTTTCAGGATATCTCTGTTCCCACTGCTAATGCAACCCCCCCTTCCTGAAACTACAGTCGGGTGCTCTTGTCATGAGAGATGGGCCTCTCACTAACCATATCCTTGGCCCTGAGAGGACTGCCTCACTAGGACCAGTTAACCCAATTAAACCTCATCAGCAGACCTGGTCATACACTGTTTGATCTAATTTGCCATCAACTAATAGGGCATGTGACATGAGCTGTCTGTTAACACCAGGGCAGCTGATGAGCACAGGGACAGGTCTGGATCCTGCTCATGCATTCATCCGGGTTTCATTCATGATCGGCTTCATAATTACATATTTCTATGAGATTTGGTTAACACTGTACAGTACAATGAACTCACCACATGCAAACCCAATAACCAGACTGGAAAAACTGTGGAGAAGTGATGCTGTAGAGCAGGGATAGCAGAGCAAATTGGAGCCTTGTGTTGTAGAAGTCACCATAATAATCATGATTCAAAATAAAGTATTATAACAAAGTAATGACCCAAAGCATTTCCTTGGTAGTTTCATGTGAGCCGCTGTCGTGTTGTCTGTAGATCTGCCACCAGGATCTCGTGCTTTGTCAGCACAATTTACTGCCCCAACAGATCCACAGTATGGGCGATCTATAAAGCCCCCCACACACACACGTACACACACACACACACACACACACACACACACACACACACACACACACACACACACACACACACACACACACCCACTCCTCCATAGCTGTAAGAAACAATGTTACAAAGGCTAGGAATTAAAGGCCCAAGCAAACAGGATCAATAAACATATTATGTGCTGTTAATGGAAATGTCATCAGCAGAAAACCTCACAGCTCGATCGAGCGATGAGCCAATCTCGCTTACTCTCTAAACCACTCACATGTAAAACAACAGGAGGTGAGTGGCCAGGATTGTTAAGCAGGCGATGTGCTGAACAGTAGCAGCGCCATTCCAAAATAAAAACCTGACCAAATTTTCTAGCCGATTAAATTTAACTGTCCCTTGTCCCTGCATTGAGGCGGATGATAAAAAGCCATTTTGATGGACTATTTGAAACAGGGATTGGGAATAGAGGAGGAAAGCTTGGAGGATGAGTAATGATATATAAACATATTTACAGCCGTGTGTCTTTGCTAGCCACTGGCCACCCTTACCCTTCCATAATCCCCTCGTTATTGAGTTACCATAAAGCGAGGCGTGTTTCCCTCTAAATCCTGTATCTGTGTTTGATTGACCGTGACACTGACCGTATAGCTCTGGAGGCAACCGCAGTGCGCGGTCACGGTCATGTCTGTGGTTCACTGAGCTGGAGGTGAGGCAACACTTAACCTTTTTTTTTTACCACGTGCCTTCTCTGTATCTGGCAGTGCCAGTACCTGTTAGTGCTGATGGCCGCTCTCATGGCGGTTAAAAAGGCGATTGTACTTTCTTCAATGTCATATGTGAAATATAAGACCTCTTATGAGTATTCGGATGTGTGATGCAATATTTGCAACAATGCTGCGTTACTGGCAGTGCACCCAGGTTTGTCTATTGTTCTTGTGTCTATGTCATAAAGACTAACTGACTGGCAGTAGGATTTTACCCAGAGCTGTAGCTGAGTGCAACAATGAAATAAACAGCATCACTCTTTAGTTTAAAAAAAACAAAAAACAGTCAGTTGCCAGTCTCTCAGGAAGGCCCTGACAATCAACACTAACCAGATTGTGAATGTATGAAACAGATTTGTAGCAAATTAGCCGCAATAAAGTGAAATAAATTGTGTGTTGTGTGGGTTCACATATGTAATGGGTTCAGTGCACAGTGGGGGAAGAATAATAAGGAAAACATATTTTGGTTGATTTAACAAACGAGAATTTGACAGCCTACGTCTTAGATTAAAGATAGATTGAATTAGCACATCTTGGCGCCGGTGCTCAGGGATCTTTCTCCAGAAACAGACCCTATTTATTGCAGAGCGATTGCTCTGAGGCTTAATTCCCACTGCAATCCAAATCCTCTCATATGCATGAAAGGTGTAGAAGCAGATTTATTATATATTTTTGTAATTTGACAATTCCTATCTAAGAGTCATTTAACAAACAGCATGCACTTATAGTAGGTGAAAGTAGGTTTGGGAGTAATCAGTTTGATCAATTAGAATGCAGCACTTTGCTGAGAGGATGTGTGCAGTTGAGAGATTAATGTGAGTATGAATATGAATCCAACAGTGAATATCAATTCAACATATGGTGTGGTGAACAAAAACATTCTGTGTGGTTTAAACCCCCTGCACAGGTTGTTGATGTTGGACCAACTGTTTTGGGCACAAGGTTATCACATCATCACAACAACCAGTGTGACACTGTGTGAGTGCTTCGACTCTCGTGGAGAGAGGGATGAAGCGATGTTGATGAGGCCTCAGTGCTGGTATTCCATAGCTGTTTGATTTCAGTTGTCAATGAGATTCTCCCCGGTCTGTTCCCAGTGGGGGACACCTGTCAGTCCTGAGGAGTGCTGCTGACTGAATGGGCTCTTTTCAGCCCTGATCAGCTCACATTCAGGAAATCAGAGGCCTTCAGTTACCGCAGTTGAAAGACTCTCAGATCCCATCATTATTTTTCCAGTCGGACACACTAACGGGGAGCTATCAGCCAAGTCCACCAGCTTTGATGGGGTGGCCCACACCTGCGTGATGACGCAGGAAGAGGGGGAGGGAGGGAGGGAGGGAGGAGTGCGATGAAAGGATGAAGACATCCATAACAAGGCCGACCAAGCTGCAGGCGTGTCTTGTTAGAGCTTGAGTGCAATTGCCTGGTTAATTGCTGTCCATTTTGCTCATTTCCCCAGAGGTCAGCCGGGTGACCTGTCCCACATCCCATCAAACAAGGGCCCTCACTCACTCCTGCCATCCAGATACAAAGAGGGGTTCAGCTGACACGCCTGATCTGTGGACATGGGCCAGCCGCACCTCACGTACAGGAAGCCTCAGGATGGACCCGTCTAATAGAGCCATTGACCCCTACTCTTTGAGCTCTGAATCGGGTTGATACATGAGCTATGGTCTATAGCACTGCGGTGTTTTCAAAGAACATTCAAAGATGAGCATATATCATAGATGACACATTGAAATTGACATGTGTGGCTCATCTCATGTGTTCACCATGACCCCCATATATATTCCCAGCTCTATAATAGATCTAATTGGCTGGGTTGGCACCGTGGCAACGAATCAGGCACGCATGTCAGCCGACTACATCATCGTCTATTGTAGTGAGACGCATTTATCCCTGATTTGAGTTGCGTTGTTAACACAGCACAGCTTAGCTGGCACAGGAATGCAGCGATTCTGCTGTAATAGGATTACTTTCCCCTGGTTCTCACATCATCTTCTCCACTTGAGTCAAGGAGATCACATAATCATGCCTGTGAATTAGTTCACTGAGAGGGGAAAAGGGCAAACAAAAGGCCCAGGTGTCTGCTGTTAATGATGCTGTGTACAATGTGATCATGTGGAGGATAGGGCCCGGGGGTGATGATTGAGGATGTCCCACGTCGCCCGCAGTGACCCTTTGAACATCACAGTGACGGTGACGACGTGCCCGACTACCACGGTCCCACCGCACTGAAGAACACCTGTGGCCGTCTTTGTCCACTGTTCACTTCTCACGCATTCACAATCAGGTCATCACCGGTTTCACACACAGCACAGCTGAGGACAGGAGAACAAGTGGAGCACAGAGCGAGTGATTGACCAGAGAGATAGCATGCTGTTGGAGGACAGTATCGGAGAACAGAGTGGGAGAGGGGAGAAATACACTTAATTGCCCAGAGCTTGACGCTGTCATAGGCACCCAGCAACCCGATCAGATAGGCTGTCAGTGTCACAAGTGTATTATGTAATTGTGTGAGACTGATTAATCCCACAGTGGGGGGTAAATAGCATCCTAGAACACTTCATATTGTCTCCCAATTTGCCCTCAACACGGCAACAATGAGCCCAGGCTCTCCCAGTGCCAATCTGCACCCCTCTACTGCCAGAGAGGCTCATTATTAGACATGTAGAGCAGCCAGCTGCTGTTATTCTCCTACAGCACAGTCAGTACAGCTAACAATATATGTTAAGTTATGGAACCTCTCCTGAGACTGTATGTATATCAAATCACATGAAATCATGTTTTTTTTTACTATCTCCAATTATCTTTGTGTGATGATGACTCTGTGGTTATGGCAGTGCTTCTGTACACGTAAGCTGAAGGATGTCTCTGTACTTTCCACTAGGGGGCACTAGAGTGGAGCATAAGATAAGGGTTCATTTCAGTGCAAGGCCTTAGTTCAGACAATGCTTAGCAAATTCAGGGAAATAAATGTTGTTTACAGTGCAGTGACAATGATAATCATCATAAACAAAATTATTTAGCTACTCTCAGTGGTGAGCATTTACATTTTCCAAGGGCTTAAATGGATGAAGGGTGAATAGCCATGATAATGAGTCAGCCTAAAGCCATAATTGCACATGATCTATGATGAACATCTTTAAAGGATTTGCTGTAGACTGCCCAAGGACAGCATTTACCAGTAAACCGCACCGTGTCTGTGAATTGACCAAAAACTATGAATTCTATGTGATTTATGAATGTGTCATGGACATAGCTGGAGGATTTGCCTTACTGTAGTTACCAGAAGTGTTTGTCAGTAAAAGTCATTGGGTCAGATAATTGAGGAAAAAGAGACAGATGGCGGCAGCATTTACTGCTGATTACATTGAGGTCATAAAGAGCCCTTCAATAGGAGGGGGATTTCCGGGCCAAGCCTATAAACTCCCTGAGCCTGAATCCTAAGGGGAATTCTTCTGCTGCCTAGGCATCGGCAGGTGTAGTAGCTTCCCGTAGGAGAGGCAGGAATGTGGGCTCCACCATGTCCTGTCTTTGAGGCACAGTACAAGGTAGATTTCAGAGAACATTTTAGGAATCTGTCCGTATGTTTGGTCTCTCGAAGTCTGTGATTGCCAGGGAAAGTACAGCACGGTAGACAACTTGGTGAAGTAACTTTCACAGAAACTCCAGGGGGGGTAGTGTATAATACAGCACGTCGTATGTGGAAGAGAGTTCTTCATGACGACTGTATGTCACGTCCAAGTCCAGTTGACATGTTGTAACTGGGGACTTCACCACTGACACTGACTGTAAGTGAAGTGTTCCATGCTAGAAGTCCATTGGTTGACCGGGGACTGCAGTAGTGTACTGTACTGTACTGTATATGTTTGTATGGTGCAGTAAATATAAATAGTATATGCTGATCTAGGACCATGCGCAGTGTTGGGAAAGGACACAAGAGAAGCCTTCCTTTCCAAACCTGCTGGACTATGCAAAATGGATTTTTTCCTATGGCTTCACCTGGACTCATCTGGAGAAAAAGCCTCACTCACACTTATTGAAACCCTGGGTCTCTGCTCTAGCATTGGGGGTAAAAAGGCACATTCAACATTTGCTTAGATTGTTAATTAGTACTTATTGTGCACAGTGTTAAGACTAATGACTAATGACTAATGACTAATGACCCACCAATGAGTGAATTCATGAAGGCCCCAAGACATTGCAGCAACTTGTGTTTGATCGCTATGCCTTTGGGGAACGATGTTGTTCTATCTTACTTTCTATCTGCTAGGGAACCTTGATTCCTCCAGGTAACCATACATCTAAATGAGCCTGGTGTAGCAGCGTGTCTGCCCACAGACGCCTTAGACGCTGTTTACTGGTCATACTGATGCATTTGTCTACCAGCCCTCCAAGACAGGCAATCAATATTCCAATTACAGGTAGATTTCCATTCTAGCGCCGTTCAACAGTTGAACATCCATCAATATGTTTGTCAAAACCACTGGCACCATACATACAAAGCAGGGTCTGGGATGTGCCATGGGACTGCACAATCCTCTCTGAACACTCTATTTACTTTGTGGTAACTTCCAAATGAAAATGGAATGCGGAATACGGTGCTACAATGTATCAACCACCACACAACAACCATGAGACAACACAGATGCCATGGTAACAGTAGACACGTATGGGGAAACGGACCGCAGGCCGATGGATAAGTGGCATCCTAATGTTATGTGCTGTAATGCTTGTTGTGTTGGCATACAGCACCGTTTACTATGACATAGTATGTCATATATTCATACATCATCGGACCACTGACATGAGCACTGTAAGGAGTGGTCACCTTGGAGATATCAGAAAAGGCATTGAGGTTTTTATTGCATATATACATACATACAGTAAAACGCACTTATTTTTTATGTTGATCTTTACTGTAAATTGGTTTCAAGGGAGCGGTAGCCCTTTCGGTCATGAATAACATGCCAGCACCTCAAAGTGTGACTAGAACGGCAGTACGGTGAACTTGAGAAGGGATGTCTTGTTTTTTTCAGCCTAGCACCTCACTTAATGATATGGAATAGCATTCAGATGTAACCTTGCTAGAGGACAGCGTCTAGTAGTCAGGTGGCTGAGAGGTTCCTCACCGTATGACTTGAGTCCCCTGTGATTACCCCACATAGACGTCTATCATGTTTTACCATTTCTGTGGGATCAGCACTGTGTCATGTTAATTTTGATACATGCTACTAGTATGTTAATGGTGTGTGAAAGCATGTCATGCTGGTTGGGTTTCTCACTACAGGGCTGTGAGACAGTTGTTAACATGGCAAGAGGAAGATCCAATACAGCCTCATCAGGACAGACGTGTGTCTGTTCAGCTTGGCTGCTCTGTAACAAGTAGATGGACCCCATTCTATTTCAATTAGGACAAAACGGGAGTGAACAATGAGAGTGAGGCAGCAGCTCTCCATCTCCTTCACATCAGAGGCTCCGGCCCTTCCTACAGTACATACTGACTCTACTCTTTTAGAGATTAACAAGAGAGAAGCCTCTGTCTCTCTGTCCCATTCCTCACCGTGGTGGAGAATAGTGGTGGCTTGCATCAGCATAATCAACTCCCATCACTCCTCTTGATGCTATTAGTCCAGACAGGGCGATGTGGAGAAGCCCTCTCTGTCTGACCTGCCCAGGCTGGTTTAATGCTCTCAGGTCGTACAGCCTGTTGGCATTCACAACCATTACACTCCCATCTCTGTCTGACCTGCCCAGGCTGGTTTAATGCCCTCAGGTCGTACAGCCTGTTGGCATTCACAACCATTACACTCCCATCCTGTGCAGCTCGGTGAATCTGACTTAAATGGAGACTGACTCTGGCCATTTGGTTCGTGCTTTATCCATTCATTTCCCATCAGGGCCACCGTGGCTGTCTCCGGGCTCTGCAGGCATGGAGGCAGACAGCCCAGCTCTGGCCGTCAGGACCCCGTCTGGACCCCGTCAGGGCCCATTCATATTCAACTGGATCATCTCAGGTGTCGGGGGCATGTCTCGCCCTCTCCCCATGCACAGATTGTCCTCTGGTTTAGTGTTGATTAGCAGAGTGTGAAAGAAGTGCAAACATTTAAAGGCGGTCCATCCCGGTGGATAAATATTTGTTGTGTTCTTTGTTTACACGTACAGTGGGTGGTACTAATGGCTCTGTGTTTGCTGCCACTGTTTGTCACGCATTGCTGGGTTCACAAGTCTTTGGGGCCCCGATGCCGATATAAGACGGGGAAATAAAGAAGGAAAATGTTTAGGCGGTGGCTTTTTTTCCTCAAGCACTTAATAATAATAATAATAATAATAATAATAATAATAATAATAATAATAATAATAATAATAATAATAATAATAATGATATTATATAAATAAATGTATATAATAAAAAATAATTAAATAATTATTATATAAATGTATTTATAGAGCCATAGGTCCTCTGTGGCTCAGTTGGTAGAGCATGGCACTAACAATGCTTAGGTTGTGGGTTTGATTCCCGCTGGGACCATATATACTGAAATGTATGCACTCACTGCAATGTAAGTCACTTTGGATAAAAGCGTCAGCTAAATGGACTTTATTATATTAGAGGACATTTTCGTACAGAGACTGCAGCTCAAAGTGCTGTACATAAAAAGTCAGAGAAACAATAGTAGAATAGAAGAAAAGTGAAATGGTTAGAATACAAACACTTGTTTGTATTCACTACTGACTTGCTGCTGATTTATAAACCATAAGTAGAGCATTAAGATTTCTTCATTTCGCCATCTCCCCCAAGACACACAGACAAACGCGGGCACACACACACACACGCACAGGCACACTCAGAAACAAACATGCAGGCATGCAACACAGACACACACACACACACACACACACACACACACACACACGCACACACACACATGCATAAACATACTATACTTAAATTAGGTTAAGATATCCTAAATAGAATGAAATTAACAAATCTAATATATAAAGCATGTGCTGCACTCAGAGTACAAAGCCCTGCAGTTTGGTTTCATAAGGCATGAGAGAGACAGCCACAGTGCTCAGTTGACAGCTCCTGTTTCCTCCGTGCTGAGGCTGTGCACACACACGCTGGCTGGGCTACTGTACGTGAGTAGAGCAGCGATTGGGCAGGAGACGCGTCACTCAGCGAGTAAATCCCCGCTGACTTCCTCTCCTCCTTTCCTGATGCAGCGTGGGTGGAGAGGGAGGGGAGTGGATCTGTCTTCTCTCAGCCTGTGAGCCTCCCTCTCTCTCTCTCTCTCTCTCTCCCTCTCTCTCTCTCTCTCTCTCTCTCTCTCTCTCTCTCTTTCTCTCTCTCTCTCTCTCTCTCTCTCTCTTTCTCTTAGCCTGTCCTCACCACCTGCCCTTGACTTACTCTGGATAGACGAGACGGAGAGGGAGCCTATCGTCCTGCAGCTCCCTTCGCCCTCGCTCTCTCTGTCTGTCTGTGTGTGGGCTGTTTTTATCTTTTTCCTCTCTCTGCCTGCGGTGCTTCAGTGGAGTGGGGAGGAGTGGAGTGGAGCGTTGGTCCCCGCCTGGTGGAGCTCAGATGGGAGGCAGCACTGCCTCTGGCTGGGACTGGGGATGCTGAGCGGGGGGAGGGAGGGCCTGTTTGAGCTGGGACAGCAGCTCCAGCAGCAGGGGGAGTACCAGGCCGCCCTCCACTGCTTCCTCAGCTGCCTGCTGGGACTGACACACGTGCAGAGCTTCAACTCTCTGCCCAACTGCCTGCACCAGGTGAGGCAACAATCTGCTGACTGGCCGGACACTCGCCCAAGCTGGCTCTCTCTCTCTCACACACTTAAACACACAGACATGCATGCATGCTCATAGACACACACGTACACACACACATGCACATGCATGTACACATACACAAACACTCACACACACACACACACACACACATACTTAATACAGCATACATGCATGCTATTTATATTGACATCAGGATATACACAGTCACAGACACAAAGAAAAATACTCATAACAAACTCACTGAGGATGAGCAAACAGATTCCCAAACGCAGCGTGTGTATGCATGTTATGTATGAATAAGCATGCATATAGACAACCTTGTCATCACCAATACCAATGTCAAATGTGTTGTTCTCACACAGCACTGGATCAGCATGTTTCCCTGTGTGGACAGAGGTGAAGAGAGAGCCTGTCTGTCTAGTTGGCACAAGGACAAAAAGCCAGGCGTATTATCAAATTGCTCTTTTCAATGTCCGAAAATTTACCACACTTGAAACCGTACCTACTTGCAGCACCTCAATATGAGTGCCTGAAGTGGTCCATGTTGACCAGCATGAGGTGGCTGATACAGTACTACATTGTCAGTATGCCAAGAATCTGGTTGTGGACACGTACACACCTCCAATGGCAGCAAATAGTATCAGGTTTATGAGGGCTATTTCATGACAATAAAAAAAACAGATGTTTTCTAGGATAGAACACTCTTTCTATTTCTCAGGTCATGGATATGAATGTTTTGATATTGTTTTGTTGGACCAGGGCCTCAGTATTAGATTACATATCAGGGTCCGTTTATAGGCCCTCCCTTAGGCCCTTGGCTGACACTGATCTTGTATTTAGAAGTGACCAAGGAAAACGTTGCGAATTTACAAACATAGCCTTTACCCAAGATTGGAATGTGTGGTGTGATGTTGAACAGAGCAATGGCAGGGCAGAGAGTGAAGTAGTTTATGTCCTTCAGACGCTTGTGTGTGAGGAAAAGTGAAATATGAATACCAATTTGAAGTGATATATGACATTGTACATGTTTGTCTTAGATATCGTACATTTTGTTAATCTGATTTATTTTCCTCTATCATTACAGATTGCCGAACTCTTCATCACCGAAAAGAATTGTATCCTTTCTGCACAAATTGTGGCCTTTTGAGGACAAACTATGTTTCGATCACTATCCCTTATCTGATCACCACTTCAAGAGCACTATCAGTACAATCTTTCCATCAGGCCTGTGTATACACCAGGGAGGCAAACATTGTTCGTCTTGTCAGTGACGGCAGACATGGTAAATTCCAACACAATGTGAAGTTTGGCTGCACAGGGAAAACACTGTGGATGGGAGGGGGAATGTGCCAATAGCCTACGTCTATAACGACGGCTTTGTCCCAGAATCCTTCAGGTTTTGTATGGAGCTCAGGCCCTGTGTCTTTCTCTTAAGAGGATTTGTAAGTGCTTATCTCCCCACAACACAGTGGGTGTGAGCAAGCTAATTAACCTGCATCTCTCAGTGCCGCTCGCGTTTCGCCACTGTCACTATAGGACACAGCTGTATAGGACACACAGATAAGAGGGGTGTAGTGTTTCAGGATATATAACCCCTCACGGCGCTCCTCTCTCTGTTACTGAGACACTCAGAAACACTTTACACGCCAGCTCAAGTTATCTGCCTCAGCAAGAGCCGGCTCTTTACAATCCATCTCCCAAAATAGGCTTGATTATCTGCACCCACTTCATCAATAGCCCCCCCTAGCCCGTCTACTTAAGAGGCTTGTCTGTCATGACGGGGTTAAGTCTTTTGACACATACTAACACACAGGACCGTGAATAATTATGACAGAATGGTGTCATGTGTCAACTGTACTGTAGTATTGTATAGGTTTTCCCAGAGGCGAAGTTCATGTGGGGGGGTGTTAAACATATTGCATACTTTAACTACTGTGTGTGTGAGTAACATTAGAGACTGTTTTTACAACATAGATCAAAGCAAAACTTAAGATGGGCCAGATTGACCCAGTTACAGTCGTGTCCCGTGTCCCTGAGGGCAAGTTAAAATGGGATGCTCAAGTGGCTGGAAAGAGTTCAGCAGGCTTTTTAAAATGGTCTCTGGGACGTTTGGGAACATTCTCTGGGGAGTGAGGAGGGTGAAGGGTCAGGCCGGTCTAACAGAGAGACTGATGGGAACCTTGGGCTTCACACGCACACAGACTACATCATGAACAACCTCCTGTTCCTCTCCTCGTGGTAGGTTTACGTCAAAACAAAACCACATGGATGAAAGATAACAAGAAACTCTTTATCGAGTTTCACTGTGCACTGTGTAGGGATCACACAAACATTCCTTGACTAATCCTTTTCATCCTACTAAAATGTAGGCATTGTTATCTATCAACATTCTACATTCTGCATTCTACAGTATAAAATGTATACACTCAGTATTGATTTGAGAAATGCCATTACAGCTGCCAGTTGCTTGCGTTATTGCCAGAGCTGCCAGAATTTAAAAGTGACCTTTGTCCATAGTCAAAATCTCCCTTGGCTAACTTCTGTTTATTGTCAATGCTTTCATGGAAAGTGTATTAATCTGTCAATTCCACTTAGCTCCCAAATTTAAGAAAGTGATACCGCGGTCATACTGAACTTCCAATCAAATAAGTCACAAGTGTGCCGATTTTGTATTTTGATCCAACATGTTTTCAATAAAGGTTTTTAGTAAACTTGATGTCGTAAACATTTGTACTGATGGTCTAGATAGTGTCTAGGAACAGAAAGTGAAATGATATCCATATTTCTCTACGTGTTGGTTTTGATTGAGTGCTGACTCTGTTAGAGTCATGGCACGAAGCGTAGACGCCTCAGCCTTTGGAGCAGCCTTTAGAAGGTCACCTCAGACAACCTTGACCTCTCAACACCACATTAGCTCTGCACGTGCTCAGAACGGAGTTCACCCTGCCCTCGGCTCAGAACCGAGTTCACCCTGCCCTCGGCTCAGAACCGAGTATATAGAGCCATACCTTACACCCTGCCCTTGTTGTGAGAACATGGTTCAATTACTGGTTCAGGGAGGTGGACACAGTGCCTACTGGGATCAGCTTGGTGTGGGTTTGCTGTGGTGATGTTGTTGTTGTCCTGCCAGCCAAGCTAAATATACACCAGACCAGCTGAAGTAGGGCTTTGACCTCTGTTGACAGTCTGACTTCATTAATCCTTTATCACAGATGGTCCCACTGATACGCACCTCACTCTTGGCAACATGCTGCTTCCTCTGAGGCTCATCATCTCTGATCATACATCAACATTTTTCACTCAAGAAAAGTTAAGAAAATGTAATTAGGATTTTGTAAAATGCTCAGGTTTTTTTTTTTTTTTTACTCCGTTGAAACAAATAGTAAAAAGCACTGGGGATATCTGCCAGAATATCAATGAGATCATATACACTCACCAAGTGAGTATTTATTAGGCACTTTATTAGGAACACCTGTACACCTTCTCATGGTGGAGGTGGTGGAACACCGGTACACCTTCTCATGGTGGAGGTGGTGTAATGGTGTGATGAATGTTTTCTTGGCACACTTTGGGCCCGTTAATACCAATCAATCATCGCGCAGCCTATTTGAGTATTGTTGCTGACCATGTGCATCCCTTCATGGCCACAATTTACCCATCTTCTAATGGTTACTTCCAGCATGATAATGCACCATGTCACAAAGCAAAAGTTGTCTCAAACTGGTTTCATGAACATGACAATGAGTTCAGTGTTCCTAAGTGGCCTTCCCAGTCACCGGATCTGAATCCAATAGAACACCTTTGGGATGTGGTAGAACGGGAGATTCACAGCTTGAAAGTGCACCTGAAAAATCTGCAGGAATTGCGTGATGCAATCATGTCATCATGGACCAGAATCTCAAAGGAATGTTTCCAACATCTTGTGGAATCAATGGCACAAAGAATTGAGGCTGTTTTGAGAGCAAAGGGAGGCCCTACCCAGTATTAGTATAGTCTTCCTAATAAAGTGCTCGCTGAGTGTATGTACTGTATGTATGGTCCATAGTGGATGTATTACTGTAGTACTGAACCCTACAGCACAGCTCTCTGATTTACTGCGATAGAAAAAGTGCTGTGTGTGTAATAGCTAGCAGCATCCATTTCCTCAGCAGCTCAGTAGCACTTGGAGTTCACCCAGAACTGCCTTTTAGCAGCCCAGAGTTCCTCCCTCTGTCAGGCTCCACCAGGGGGGAAAACACACGCAGTGTGTTGTCCTGTATTGTTCTATACTGTATACTGTACAGTATGAAGTATCTAGAGGACTTGTCAATCCACTGGTGGGTTTTTTTTCTCCATTTAGTCCACTGGCCTTCTGAGATGTAGTACTGGCCTAGTCCACTGGCCTTCTGAGATGTAGTACTGGCCTAGTCCACTGGCCTTCTGAGATGTAGTACTGGCCTAGTCCACTGGCCTTCTGAGGTATAGAACTGGCCTAGTCCACTGGCCTTCTCAGATGTAGTACTGGCCTAGTCCACTGGCCTTCTCAGATGTAGTACTGGCCTAGTCCACTGGCCTTCTGAGATATAGTACTGGCCTAGTCCACTGGCCTTCTGAGATGTAGTACTGGCCTAGTCCACTGGCCTTCTGAGATGTAGTACTGGCCTAGTCCACTGGCCTTCTGAGGTATAGTACTTGTTAAATCGCATGGCATACTGTACAAATGGTTAATTTTTCACACATCTCCTTTGTGTGTGTAGTTAGCCATCCTTTTGCCTCTCATGTGGACAGTTAGGTTCACACAGCACTGCCTTGTTGTTGTCTTGCTTGGAGAGCTGGCTTATATGTAGTGTCAAATGAGGATTTGGGGATCCTCAGGGGAGGGATGCAGGGATCTCATGCTCCCAGGGAACGCAGTGAGGGAAACCAGCTGTTGTGTTTTTCAATTCCAGGTCAAATCAGGCTCTCCAGCCCTGATGGAGGTTGAAGACTGTTGCTGACATCACACGGGTTCTGCCAGAGCCTCTATTTAGGTTCTACATGTTTATAACGGCAGTCAATAGGTCACATTCCAAGATATATAAACAGAACCGAGGTGTGAACTTACTACTGCGTGTCCCGTGAGACAAAGAAACCCTGCTGTTAAAGTAGGACATTCAAGCAGGGCTTTATGTCTGTGTTTATTTTAAGCACTTTTTCCCTGCCAAGTTATGCTCTTTAGATTCACCTGTCAAGTGTAAATGGTGTCGCCTTACGAGGGATGTATTTTGTCACTACGCAGAACGCCTTTGACGAAGTGAGCGCACAAGCCTATGTTTAGCTGCGCATATCAGTGTCTTTTTATGGAATCAGATTCAAGAGACGCGAAATAACTCTTTACAATCAAAATAGACAAACACGTGACCACAACATTCTATCATGTTGGAATCCAGACCCTGTATGAGAATCTAAGGTTAAAACTTAGATTAAAAACGTTTAATTTAGAGTAATGGGGGGGCGAGCATTCGCCTTTTTGTTTACTTCTGAGGTGATGTTCAAGAGTGACAAACAAAAACAAACAAACAAAACTGGTGACAACACTGTTGAATGCAACAACTGACTGATCCCCCTGACAACTGAGACTGATCCTTCACCCATATAAACAGATGAGAAGGCCCTGCAGTTCATTCAGGCCGAAAAGATGTTCTACGAGGTGGCTCTGATCGAGCTCACTGCCGTTCAGGGGAGCACAGGCAAGTACTACCTTTACTACGACAACAACTAATGACTCAGGAGGGATATAGTTAGCAAGTGAGGGGCAGAGTATGTCCAGTTATTTGATTGCTGTTCATCTGAAATGGCTTGCTATGCATACCAGATACCTGAGGCAAATTGATAGCTACAGGTTAGCTACTAGCTACAGATTAACATTGTTTACAGTAAATATAAAATTCATAATTGATAACAATCTGGATTTGAACCAGTGTTCCTGGGCAGTGGAGAAACAAAACTCCAGAAACCTTTCTTATTCCTCACCACCCTATGGGGACAAGTGATTCATTTAGGCTCAGTCCATCTGTGTTTCCTGGAAGCATGGTGGAGCTCTGAGAAAATGTTCACAGTGGTGGTAGTCAATCACCTCCTGCTCCTGCCTGCCTCTCCAGACCTCTGCCTCCCTCCTCCTCCTCCTCCTCCTCCTCCTCCTCCTCCTTCTCTTCCTCTCAGTCTGCAGGCTGCTGAGGCAGCAGTCCACTCTTGCGTGGGCAGTGGAGGAGTTAGGGGACGGGCGGAGAAGACGAATGGCCATGCTAGACATTATCTCATTAGGAGCTGTGTGGTGCCATGGAATAGTGAGGCTCCTGATTCAGCACTCTGGTGGAGCGGCGTGCGGTGCGGTGCCTGCCTCTCCCTGGGGCAGCGTTGGCACCATAGTCGGTCCCCCAGCAGCTTTGTCTCTCTTAAATCTCTTTTTTTAAATCTCCCATCTTCCTCGTATCTCTCAGGATCTACTGTACTATTGTCTCTCCCATTTTGATGCTCCATCAAAGGAGTTTTCTTCCTGTCCCATCAGTTGTTATGCTGCTCTAGTCATTGCCCGTATTGTAGTGAAAGTGTCTTTCAACTTATTGCCGTGTAGCTGCAGACAAAAATAACCACCCATACTGTATCTACCTCCACTAGGGTGTGTGTGTGTGTGTGTGTTTCTTTGTGTGTGTGTGTGTGTGTGTGTGTGTGTGTGTGTGTGTGTGTTTCTTTGTGTGTGTGTGTGTGTGTGTGTGTGTGTGTGTGTGTGTGTGTGTGTGTGTGTGTGTGTGCGCGCGTGCGTGCGTGCGTGCGTGCGTGTGTGTGTTTGTCCTTTCGTTTGCCTGTGTCAGTGTTCCACTGTGTGTCAGTGTTCTTGTGGGCGTGTTGAATGCGCTGGTTGCTCTCGTGTCTCCTCTCCCTGCCCTTAACCCTGCTCTCTATCTCACTCTCACTGTGCTCTCTATCTCACTCTCCTGTTGGCTCCGTTCTGCTGTTCAGACTCACGTCTCCGTAATCCACAGCCGCGCTAGTGGCCAGGTCGCCAGATCGCCAGATCCTCCGGCTTTTGGGATTATATTTCCAGGCTGCACAGGGAGAGACAGGGATACAGGCAGAGAGCTTAACAGGCTGCTGACTGCCTCTGATTCCATGCCGTGTGTGTGTGTGACAGGGCCCCAGGAGGACGCTATGCTCGGCTCTGCGGGGTGGGTGTCCCCGGAGGAGATGTCGGAGCAGGCCTCCCAGGCACAGCACCTCGAGCGGCTGGCGCAGCTCTGCATCATGAGTAAAAGGTAGGTCAAGGTGCTGTATATATGCTGCTCAGTGAACGGAGTGAAAGAGCGGCCCAGTTGTGTGTTACTGTGTACAGTATATGCTGGGTGATACTGTATGGTCTGGTTCAGTGTTGTTTTGTCCGTCTCTGGGGTCTTTCGGCCCAGTGGTCAGGGATCCTTTAGTGTCACACGAGATGTCATCTCCTGGAACAAGGGCTGTGTGGTCCAGTATTGTAGAGGACATCTTATCTCTTGCCCGGACTGAGAGGTCTTTGTGTATTCTTTGTTTGTTCTGTTATGATGACCTTTTGAGAATGGGGGGAGAGAGTGGTTCTGTTTCACATACTTTAGACTTTAGCTGATGTTTTGAATCCACTGTTAGTGATTTTATTTTAAAAAGACTGCATAATATGCTGAATCCAGTTAGGGTATTGTATCCTGAAAAAAAACCATAATTCAGTAGTTTTAAGCGCTGTCTGTGGTGTTGTTTGCGGGAGTGACATTTAGATTTTGTAAGGTGGTGGAGATGCATTTCTGCGAGAATGTAGATAGATCACCCAGTCCAACACACATCCCTGCAGCCGTACAAACTGTGGTCTGTTGGTCAGATAGTTATCCAGAAAACAGGGGAGTCCACATGCATCCTCAGCAGCTTATCCTCAAGTAGTAAGGGCTGTATGGTGTTAAATGCACTGGAGAAGTCAAAGAACATGACACTGGCAGTGCTGCCAGCCTTATCTAAATGGGAGTGAGCTCTGTGTAGCAGGTAGATGATGGCATCATCCACACCAATGTCTGCCTGGTAGGTGGGGGTAGGTGAGAGGTGTGAATGGGTCCATGGTTCCACTGCGTCCCCTCCCATCCTCCTCCCTCCCTCGGATTGTTTGTGTAAGAGAATGGAGTGGATCACATCCTTATTACCTAAATAGCACACCAGGTGGCTGGTGGAGGCAGAAATCGGAGGACGGGCTCAGGGTGGAAATTTCCCTCACCCAATAAACCAGTGCAGGAAGTTTTTGCATCCAGGGCCTCCATGCAAAACCAACCGAGTAGAATTTCCCTCCGGAGGGGGAGAAAAGGGACACCATGTCTTATGGGAGTTTCAAGTGTTACTAGAACACCTGGATCCGGTGTCCCGATGCAGGGGTACTTTGTTAGGCCACAGCATACGCACAAAGACAGGACGATTGACATTTATATGGCCCTTTCGTCATTGGTTGGAAGATTAGGGCATTTAACCTAATTGCTTGAGAGGGTGGAGGGCGGAGGGTGGAGGGTGGAGGGTGGCGGGTGGAGGGTGGAGGGTGGTGGGTGGGGGGGCTGGGGTTGGGGTCGAATAAG
The DNA here is from genome assembly GCF_951799395.1 of Argentina silus. Classification (NCBI taxonomy): domain Eukaryota; kingdom Metazoa; phylum Chordata; class Actinopteri; order Argentiniformes; family Argentinidae; genus Argentina; species Argentina silus. The sequence goes on from NC_139667.1 coordinate 4,656,152, forward strand.
GTGAGGAGGCTGGTTAACCTTGAATGAGATTGTGTAGATTGTTTCTGACCGTACACAGAGGGTTAGGTTTCTAGTTGAATAAAGACCAGCAGTACTTGGATTCTGCTGATTGATCTTTTATAACAGTGAAAGAGAGTGGTTCTCAGCGACTTGCCTGGCTGAATACACCATAGGTTATATTATTTATTGAAGGTGTCGTCAGAAACATTCACAAAGTTCAACATTCACAAGGGGCTGCCCGAGCCAATACAATACACCCTGGGTTCGTCAAAGAAAAGATGAAAGATGGAGAAGAGGGAAAGAGAAGAGAGACGCATTAATAAAAGATAGATGGAAAGGAACTTTCTTTTCCATTTGGTATAAAGGGCTGGAGCCAGCGCCACAGCATGTTGAAGCCCTCACCCTCACCTGTATCCTCTCCAGAGAAGAGAGACACGTGAATAAGAGATAGAAGGATGAACATTGAAAGGAACTTTCTTTTCCTTGGGTATAAAGGGCTGTCGACGTTGAAGCTCTCACCCTTCAGCCTCACCCTTCAGCCTCACCCCTCACCTCTATCCCCTCCAGGAAGGACAGGAAGTGGTCAAGTTTCCTTAATCTTTCTGCGCTGTGGCAGGAAGTCAGTTTGTTCCATTTGATCTTTTCTAACAGTGAAAGAGAGTTGTTCTCAGTTCATCAACCCATTAGGGGCTGCCCAAACCAATGGTCCTAGTTTAGGATGAATGTTTTATTTACAGGGTTTTAGGAGGCTTTCAAAATGAAAAATGTAGGTGAACTCACTGGCTATACAGAATTGAGTAGTTGTGTGTGGTTGTGTGTATACAGAGTGTGTGGTAGTTGGAAACTGGCAGAGGCCTCTCCCTGTCCCTAGTTTGCTCTGGTTCAAAATGAAAATGCTTTGTTCAAAATTAAAAGCTGTGCGGTGCTTAGTGGCGTAGCACACTAATGCGCATACCACATAATCGCAAGGTTCCTGGTTCGATTCCGACCCTCGACACATCTTGCATGTCATCCCTCCTTTCTCTCCCATCCATCCTGTTAATCTCTACTGTCTCCACCCCAATAAAGCAGAAATGCCCTAAAAAAATGAAAAGTTGTTTTGTGTGTACGAGACACTCTCAATATACAATCAATACAGTACCCTCTGGGTTGGTAAAAGAAAAAGATGAGAAATGGAGAGGAGACCAAGAGAAGCGAGACGCATGAATGAGAGATAGAAGGATGAACATTGAAAGGAACTTTCTTTTCCTTGGGTATAAAGGGCTGTCGCCAGTGCCACAGTACGCTGAAGCTCTCACCTCTATCCTCTCCAGGAAGGACAGGAAGTGGTCAAGTTTCCTTAATCTTTCTGCGCTGTGGCAGGAAGTCCATTTGGTTGTTTCTGTCTCTGGCGGTCGGATGCCCTCTGAGGACGTTCTAAAACGGTGCAAACCGACACCTGGCCATGACTAATTTAAGCGGAGCGTGGATTTGGAACAGCAGCGCTGACACCTGTCCCACTGAACAGACCTTGCCCTACATCTATGAACACACATGAGGGAGATGGATGACCTTGGGTGGCATCGCCTGCGGGCAGACACAGGGGGACCACCGTAGCCTGAGTGTGCCCACACCGTAGCCATACCACCCTCACCCAGCTTAGCACCGTAGGCGGATAGAGTGGTGGGAGGGGGGGGGGAGTAAACCAACCTGTGAGCGCCATGCCTTCTGTAACTCACCCTGGAGGCAGGATGAGGACAGCGGCGGTTGGCAGAGACTGCAGGTTTCCACTGCCTCCGTAAGGCTGGCGCTGCCCCTGCGTGCCAGGCTGCTCGGCTCCTCTCTGCTCTGCTCTTATCACAGCACACGTGTGTGTTTGGATTTGTCATGCTACTCCGCTCCAAACACTGAAATTGATCCGTTCACCTGGCAATCCCTCATGCCCCACTAAGCTTGATTAAGGTCAGCCATTGTTGTCCTCTCTGAAAATAAGTATTTGTGCGCTTAAATTAATCAAGGGTGCCAGACCAGATAGATTTCACCTTCCAGCCCCCGACTGATTCTTTTTGAATTGAATGGGAAGTATCAAATATGTTGAGTTAACAATGCAGCGCAGGACAAACATGCAGAGTGATGACCTATTCATGTAAAACAGGTTCATATTCCATCTTACTTACCTCAGTGTCTTCTTTTCTTCTTCTTTCAGACCTCATCTTGCTTTAGAGTACAGTGGAAAGGTATGTACTGTACTGTGCTAACATTTTAGCCTCGTCCGGTCTCGGGACATACAGATGAAAGCTTTAGCGTGGTGTATGAGTACATCGTGACGTTTTTTTTTTTAAATAATGGCTCTATATATACTACATAGTAATTTAATCCATCCAGTTGACCTTCTTGTCACTCTCTGTTTGATTCTAGGCCACGAAGATCCATCAGAAGGCCTTTGGTAATGACCACCCCATCACAGTCAGGAGCCTGGAGCTGCTGGCTACCGTCTACGCTGAGATCGGCAAGACCGAATACACAGGTAAACACCATAGTCACACGGAGAGGCAAGACTCACAGGTAAACACCATAGTCACACTGAGAGGCAAGACTCACAGGTAAACACCATAGTCACACTGAGAGGCAAGACTCACAGGTAAACACCATAGTCACACTGACAGGCAAGACTCACAGGTGAACACAGGCCAACCCTGTTAGATACTGTCGACAGGACAGGAGAACAACCAGGTAGAAATAATTATGGCACAGTGCACAGAGACTATGAAGAGTCGGCCATTGTTGACACTGTAGTGTAGAAGACAGTGTCACCGGTTTTAAACAGGGCTTTCTCCCGAGGCATGTCAAACCGGAACACCGCTGTTAAGCCTGCGAACAACTTAACTGCTTTGCTTCAGAGGACACACCACAGTGTGAGGGGCTTATAGCACTCCAGTTAGCCCCCAAAAATGTCAAGCTCAAGGAAACGATGAATTAATAAACACACTCACTGTTCAGTGTTCACTGTTGGACATAAGAGTGGTTTTATTTCGAGCTGAACAGAGAATACTTTTTTGTGGATTTGACAGTTTGAGGCCAGTGTGCTGTGTTGTTGCGCGTGTGCTTTGTTTGCATTAGGAGAGAGATGCTTCATTTTCCGTTTCCCAAAGTTGGCATTTTTAGGGAAGACAAGTCTGCTGTAGAAGGCATTAGGCTGGATGTGTCCTAGATGTTGAGTCAGCTCTCGAAGGCAGTAGTGCTCAGTAGAGCAGTATGTACAGTACTATATAAGCACCTGGGGCGCGATACAACGTGCCTTGTTGTTCATTTCAGTTGACCTTCCTCTGCGTAGGTTATCTTCGGTGAAATGAATAAGTTCAGAGAACGGCTAACTCAAGGGCACATTTTGTTTTTGTTTAAGTCAGGTTACCGTTTGCTCTTTGTGGAACCTTTTATCTTGTATTGTACACAAAGAGTGATCCCTCTGTGACCTAAATGGCTGACATGCAGTAGGGTTGTTGTCAGGGTGTGTGCTGCACTCCTCTGCTGGGACAGATTATTATACATGTCCCATAGTCAGTCTAGCATTCTGTACTGCTTTTATACCATGAGGCCAGGTTCGTGCAGGTTCGTGTGTCCTGGATATGAGCTTTTTTAAGCATTTGCAAAAAGTGCTTTTACTAGTTAAATTATTCAAATTATATTCAGCTCATCGCTCAATGTTGTATCATGTTATGTTACACTGTACATACAGGACCACAGAGTTACTGTGCACCATTTCACGGCAATGAAAGAGTTAACACTTAACTCTCTGAAATGTTTACTCTACTTTGAATATTAAACTTTGCCCTATAGTATTTGCTGACTCGGGGCGTAGGTTCCGTTGGTGGTTAGAGTGAGTTCTCGCTAGTCTCCCGCACATGGTTTAACCATGGTTACCCTCCTAGACTCCCTGGGGCAGTGTGTGTCAGCGCTGTCCAAGAGGTTTGCTGCTGCAGAGTCCTTCAGAGATACTCTCAACGGCCTTCCACATTCCCACCGGGAGAAACGCTCCGAGGTTCGCCACAGGAAAGACCCTCATCCACAGGAGGACCCACCAAAACCCAAGGTGACACTTTAATAGGAAATGAAAAACACCAAAAGTATGTGGATGCTCCCACGGTTTAGTGAAGCAATGCTTTGAATGATACGGGTTGCTGATTTTATTATATAGATTTGATCGAAATGCCCTTAAAATTTCATCTTGAGTGTGTACTTATTGCTCTTGGCAACTCATTCTGCTGGGACCATATATTCAGAAAAATGTGTGCAGTGTAAGTCGCTTTGGATAAAAGCATCAGCTAAATGGCATATATTATTATTATTATTATTATTATTATTATTATTTTATATCATTCTCCCCCCAGGTCACCAACAGTAAAATCCTCACCTCCATACTGAAGAGGTCGGGTCCCAGCGGTGGGTCAGAGACAGAGCCACACCACAGACGGAAAGGCGAGCGACGGGTCCGGTTCCGGGAGCCTGAGACCACCGTACACGGTGAGAACACACACACAACAGCATGGTCTATGAGCACATCTGGTGTAATGTTATACATCAGGGGAGGCTGTTGGAGGTAGAAATCGGAGGACGGGCTCATTGTACAGTATATAACCCTCATGAGCTTGAAGTGTGTGTCAGGACAGGGACTGAGTGAGATTGCTGCCCTCTGGTGTCTCCTCATCCTTACAAACCACACTGACTGACTGCTCTCCACTGTTTTATTGGGCAATGCAGCCTCCCCTGTGCTCTCATAGCCTGTGGTTTTGTAAAGATATAGATATCAATTGTGCGAAAACAAACCAACCCACAGGAAAATTTAGATTAAGTCGTTTTACAACCAGGAGACATGTTTATCCGACGACTGCTTCTGCTTTATGACAGCCGGTAGGGTTCAAAGAATTAAAGAGCCTTTGCACCAACGCTAATGTAAAATTCATGAAAATGAATTAATTGGAGAGATAGACTTTTAAATCTACTTGAAGATCTCTGTTCTCCTAATTCTCTACGGGGCACTACTACAACACCCGGGAAAGGGCGCAACATTGTTATGACTTAGCCATAAAAGAAAATGAACACAAGCTACATTCAAAATCTGGGATTGCATCGTAAAAAGAATCCCCCCCTGAGGACACCGTAGTATTTAATGTAATGCTGAATTTAGAAAAAATACAAACATGTGCAAGTGATTTACACTCCATGATTAATTATGCATGCAAATGAAGCAGCATGCAGTCTGGTGCCACCAAGATAATAACGGTTATGAAGGCGCAGCAGCCGTCTGCAGCTGTCCATCACGCATGTTGTGCTCAGCTGCCTATGAGATGTGAAGCTGTTATTTACTCGCCTCCTGTCTATTGGATTCACAGACATTCCATACTATGACTGTTTAGTTGGTAAGTGTGTCTGAGAGTGGTGGTGGTCGTCATTAACTAACTCACCAAGAGCATGAGCAAGTGTCACTCCGACTGGCTGGTAGAAAGAAATTAATCTGGAAGAAGATTCATGTGTGGAGCTAAATGTGTGAATATGCATCAGTTTTATTTTCTAACGATTATAGACCAGAGATCTGGTCACTTTTACATTACATTGTAATGTGATGCATGGGTACTTCTCTCTCATTTGCACCTACTTTTCTATAGAATGTACGATATTGCACTGAAAACACATTGTTGTATGGCAATTTTGCACTTTTCACAAAGAGTGAAAAACACATTATCAAAACCCCCGAAAGCTGCCCTGTACTGTAGGGGGCAGAATGTGTTTCTCTGTGGCTCAGTTGGTAAAACATGGCGCTAACAATGCTTAGGTTGTGGGTTCTATCCCCGCTGGGACCATCTATACTTAAGAATGTATGCCCTCACTGCAAGGTAAGTCGCTTTGGACAAAAGCGTCAGCTAAATGGCATAGATAGAATGGATGAGCCTTAACACAGTAAAACAGTACATGTGCCTGTCAGCCAATAAAGAGTGTTGTTGGTTCCTCTGGGTTCGCAGCCTATGACGTGTCCCCAGCTCGTCCCCACCTGGCCCTCTTCACCTGCCTGTTCCTGCTGCTGTCACTCTTGGGCGTGGCCCTCTACTGCACGGACCGCCGGCGCCCACAGCGCGTGTGTGAGGAGCTGGAGACCTCGCTGGCCGTCTACCTGCTACAGATGAAGCAGCTCCTCTGGGGCTGCTGGATCTGGCTCACCATGCAGTGACTGGGACCGAACAGAGGGGGCGACGTGGAGAAGTATCTTTACACTCCTCATACAGTGTCGCTGGAGGTCCCTGAGCCTGCTGGGCCACAACAACCTCAGTCCCACTGTAGCCTACGCACTGTCTATAGTGTCGAGATGTGCACCCCCTATGCCATGCTCACACCCATATATGGAGAATTGTGTAATCCCCAGAGATATGTAGCCTCCATGTCTGTATATGTACCTAGGTGGTGGGTATGCCATGTTTGTTTCAGTTGACACAAGGTTTTGCACATCAGCGATGTTGCCGCTCACCGGTTATGCTCACCTGATTGCTACAATCATTTGCATTTTCCACTCTTGACACAATCTATTGTACGTGAGTGAATGTTTCCATGGAATGCAAATATTTATTTTACTACAATACTACGTCATTTTGCGTACTTAAAAACATTAATACAGATATGAATGTGTATATAATGGTATACTACGGACTCAAAAAATTCAGCCTTGTTTTTGCACATAATTGAATGTAGAGAGGTATGAAAAATTGCTTTGAGTCGGCACAACACACCCTTACTGTCTGACAAGGATTATGGATTGAGTCAAGCACAAATGTGACCACTTTTTGAAAAGGATCTATGGAACAGAGACACAAGACTGCTTCACTTCCCAGTGCCAGGTCCAACTAGTAAATTGACAAAGCCATCTCTCTTTTACAGAATTAATACTCTGCAGTACAACGTCTGACCATTTTAAGACACATAACTGTTGGGTTCCTAGTTGGAGAAAGATGAGGAAACTTTCAGCACAATAATATGAATTCCCTCTCTCCATGGCTCTCGTCCAAGGGAATGCAATCATATCCAGTGAATGCTCTTGCTTTTGACAGACACCCTCTTCATAAATGCTGAAATGCCACAACGTAACGATAAACCTCTAACTGCTAAACCTTATTTATTCTCCTATTACTGTATATCTGCATCTACTCAAAGACCTACAGTACTACTTTTCTTTATGTTAAATTTTATAAGGGCTTTTGTTACCTGTTACATTTCTACTTTTAAATTGCTCCAGTATTCAGGTTTTAATCTTGATGTCAAATGCTTTTAAAATCTTTAGATAATTTGTGTGTCCAGAAGTGTTCAGTTGTGCAAGGTAAATAAAGAATGTGCATTGCAGTACATGTACAGTACATTATCTGAGGCAGAACACAGAAATGTTATGGAACAAATTCTACCATCACTGTGAGACCTTCAGTAATTGGCACACGTCAAATTTAGAAATCCTTGTCTCTTGTCTCTTCAAAATGGGTCAGGCTTGAAAAGGCAAAGTGATGCACGTCATACACATCTCAATTTGAGCAATAAAACACAAGACATTGTTTCCAGTATTACATGTTGTTTATATAGCAGGTTTCAGGGAAGACAACTCGTTTTGAACGTCAGAGCAATATGAAGCAACCAATGCCTGAATGGATGAGATATTAACACTCTGAGGGCTTCCTCTGCACTGTCAAACTAAACTGTCATTAGCAATAACAAATACCCAGCAAAACAATATGGCCTGTATCTGCACATTTTGGTTAGTAGCTGCATTTCACTTCTGACAAATGTGTATGTGGACACTTTGAAAGAAGTGCCTTTTGGAAGGTTTTCTTAGTTCCTATTTTTTTTTTTTTATTATTATTTGAATTATTTTAAATAAAACTGTCATTGCATACCAAAGTCAAGGAGCGTGGTGGTGCCTTGCTATTTTATTGACCGGCATGCCTCAAGGTTGGGGTGTAAAGCAAAGTATATTCTGTGCATGTGTGTACAGTACATAGAATTACATAAATGGTATACATAGCCATATTTCCACTAACATTGTATCTCATATCAAACATATTGATTGACATATAAAGTAAAAAGGACGTGCAGCATGAGTCATAATGGGATGAGGAATAGGCTACTGGTTTACTTATGTCAATCTCAATTATTTCAGCTGGTCGAGAACGGTCCCAGTCCAAGTAAGTTCATTGATTGACCACGCATGTCTCTTACCAAGTACATAATTTTTCATTTTTACAAAATACTGTTTGGTAATCTGGTAAAAAAAAAAATAGATAGAATACACTGCAAAAGCACACATCATACTTTGTTGCAGCATGCAAAGAATTCACATTTTTACTAGGACATAGTGCTCAGCCTACCAGGAAGCCTATCACAGGAACGCATTTGGTGGTTACTAAAAAAAATATATATATATCTCTGTGTACTATATATATATATATATATATATATATATATATATATATATATATATATATATATATATATATACTATACTATATATAGCAAACCCACTCCCTCAGCATGCTCACAGTACATGCATAACAAAACAAGAAGACAATATGATCCATTTTAACCATCCTTACAACCACGCAGTGAGTCATTATCTTTCTGTTGCTAAATAGGGAGACTTGCTCATGGCAGAAAAAAAAAACCTCAATGCACCATTTACATCCTCATTAAATGGCTGTGGTTTCTCTAAGCTTGTTTACGCTTCAGTGTGCGCCTTGAAGGGACATGGAAGCAAGCAATAGCTCATTAACAAATATAATATAATATAAATATAGCGCGTGGACAAGAGGATTCAGCTCCAGGATATACAGCTGGAATTTCTTAACCCTACGGCGATTTACTGTCGTTGGCGTTTTCAACACAGTAGTAAAATCGGTCCAACGCATCAGAGGAGGACACAAATCAAAGGCCTAACAATGCACTCTATCCATAATCAATGGAAATTCAATTGATTTGATTGTATCAGCAGACAGGGCCTGGCCTCTCTACAGTGGCAGGGTGGAATAGAGAGGAGACAGTAAGGTTTGTTTGTGTGTGTGTGTGCGTGTGTGTATGTGTGTGTGTGTGTGTGCGTGTGTGTGTGTGTATGTGTGTGTGTGTGTGCGTGTGTGTGTATAAGTGCGTGCGTGTGCATGTGTGTATGTGTGTGTGTATGCGTGTGTGTGTGTGCGTGTGTGTGTGCGTGTGTGTGTATGCCTCTTGTGCGTGTGTGTATGTGTGTATGTGTGCGTGTGTGTGTATGCCTCTGTGTGCGTGTGTGTATGTGTGTGTGTATGTGTGTATGTGTGTGTGTGTGTGTGTGTGTGTGTGTGTGTATGTGTGTGTGTGTGTGTGTGTGTGTGTGTGTGTGTGTATCCTCAGGGTTTCAGATCATGCCACTCTTCAGGTCTGTGTCAGAGCCCTGGCGGGACGAGCGGCCCAGCAGCAGCTCCTTCTCGTGGATCAGGCTGTCCAGGAGGTCCTCCTGACGGTAGTTATGGTAGACCTTGAGGAAGGCCATGACCGCAATGCCCAGCCAGGTAAGCCAGGCAGCCCACAGACCAAACTGCAGGAAAGGCAGAAGAGGGGGCAGTCACCACACAACCGAACTTCAGGATGACATTTACACCTCAATCATCATTCAAACCTGACTCGTAGTCTTAATCCCCTAATTGTTCTCTTTGTTAGTGTGCACATATGATGTGTGTTGGACTGAGTATGAGACTGAACTGTCGGTCTGAACCATACCTGGGCAATAGCAAACTGGTCATAGAAAGAGGAGTTGTCCAGGCCTAACTCCAGATCAGTATCCTGCAGGTCCTCACAGCTGAGGTAAAGGACAGAGAGTCAGGCCTGAGCTTGGGAGCACTACTTACAACATTAGCCGGACAATAGCCATTGACGTTAGGGTACATCACTAGCAATGACAGCCAATCCGAAATAAAACTGTGTCGCACCTGGTGTGCTGTTAGACTCACCTGCTGGGCATGGTCCCGCCCTCTGTGATGGCATCACACCACAGGTTGAAGCCCACACTGACAATAGTGCTGGACAGGAAGACAGTGAATACCACCAGGGAGCTGATCAGCAGGTTCAGGAAGGCATTAAAGATGGAGCTGCACTCATACACAGAGAGAGAAAGAGTAAGACCACACAGGGTGATAAATGGAAATCCTTAGCCATCCTTATGGGACTTTGTGTTGTATACAGTATTGAACTATATCAGAATTATGGGAATTATGGTTGTGAGATTTTTGATGTATCTTAATCATCATGTTGCATTTGCATTGTAATGTGTAACACTTCACTTAATACAGATCTAGGGTGTATTCATCAATTATTTGTTTTAGCTAGATATTTCAAGGTAGAGATACAAGTGTCAGGGCAGATATTAGCACCCATGGGCCAATTGGCAGACCTCTGCATTGTATAGTAGCAAAATGTAATCATAAAGATGACATTTATTCCATCTCTAAGAAGCAAGAGCCACCATATCTTGACCGAAATCAATAAAATAATAAGTTATATTAAATTATTTTGATTGCACTGCTGTTGAAAGGCTGCTAATGAAATTTCTTCCCTTGGGCTGATGTTGAGCATATTGATTATGGTGCGACAGGGATGATGGATAGAATTTGGCATTGCAAAATGGTGTTCGTTTTGTAGGGCCTGCGTCAACTAAAATACAAATACATTATAAATACAAATACATTAACTGGATTCCGTTCTCACTGTTTTATTCACGCAGCACTGATGATTCGAAGGGCGTGGGAGTGGAAGGACATAGCGCACTTGTTTCTATCTATTTCCCAAATCATAACAGCAGTCTATCTTACGCAATACAAATGAAAGCATGCGAATGGATGCAGAACAACCGCAAGTGAGGTCACTCACTCGTCGTGGCCTTTGCAAAGAAAGAAAAGCAGCCTCCATGCCTGCACTGCAGAGAGGATAAGAGATGCTATCCCGACAAAAGTGATGAAACTGCAAGAGGACTCCGGTCCCCACTCATCAACGATGAAGCGCTGCTTCGACACAGTGATGTTCTCATTCTGCCACATGCCCCGCGTGAAAAGCAAACATTTCCCCCGAAAATCTTCCGTGTTTTCGGAGAGAGGCACCACGGCAATAAAACCAAAGACAAACGCTAAAAAATAGAGGATGCATTGCCCGAAAATTAAATTATCGAGGGCCATTTTTCCATCTCCTACCTCAGCTTTAGCTGCGTCCGTTGTCTGCGGCTGCGCAACGGAGACACATTTGGAGCGTAGGCGCAGCATCATGCGCGCTGCTGCAAGTTCAGTAATTGACCAGAAATAGAAAATAAATACACATAATGTTAATGTGTCAGTTTATAAATAAGTAAAATACCTCTTGATATGAAATACAATGATCAGATAGGAGTAAATAAATAAGCCTGAGAGACACATTTTATATAGATAGAAGGCCATGCAAAAAATCAAATCACACTATCAGGCAGACTCAGAAAATGTTAGAATGGTATGGTTTGGTTTGAGAGATGACTTGACCTTTAATAACATTGTTGGCATATAAGAAAGGGCCAATACTCAAATGATTTTACCTCCCCAGTGGTATGGCAGTCAAGTTAGTGTGGCAATTTGCACACACACACACACACACACACACACACACACGCGCGCGCGCGCACACACATGCATGCGCATATACATATACGCACACACATAGGCACATGCATGAGAGTGATGGCTTCCTGATAGACGGTGACAGCTCTCAAGGAGGAGCAGGTAACTGTCAGACTCATCTGTTGTGCTTCAGTGGGCCCATCTGGTGTACAGTAGACCCAGGTACCTCTCCCTCCCCTCAGTCTCCCTCCCTCCCTCCTCGGTAACCCAGCCGGTCTGTGTCTCTGCCCCAGACAGCGCCCCCCAGTGGGCACTGGGCATGGTACCTTCTGGTCTGACTCTCTTCCTTCCTGCCCCAATCCACTGTCTGCCGCCTTCTGCCACAGAAGCAGCACTGCTAACATTCTACACAACCTGCCGTCATATTTCCCAAGGATAGTAACGTCACGCCGTTTATTCCATATGACGTACAGCTGTACGTTCAGTTTCATTAATGGAAAGTAGTGCCCTGTTACTACACATCCGTAGTGTATGTCTGGTCATTCTGTGTTATTCTGTGATATCAGTAGAAACCTCCTATATTAATCTACAGAGGAAGGTTAAGGACATTCGTTCAGAAGACGACGAGGACAGAGATGAAATAGCAATAAAAAAGTACATTATCGGGGTCGGAGAAGGGTCTCGAATGCAGAAATATTGCATCAGCAAGCCTTAATCGCTCTGCATTTTTCTAAGCGTCTCTCCAGCCACACACAGACAAGTATTTATAAGAGGGGTTTACAAACATCAGGGAGCCATTTGTATCCATCATGTTTGGTTGGGTTTTTATAGTCTCGTCTCCTCTGCTCATGATTTATGTAGCATTTTGCGGCACTGAGGAAAAAAATAAAAAGGTTTCCATGATTGTTATCAGTTCTCAGATTAGTGTGAGTTATTATGTGTGTGTGTGTGTGTGTGTGTGTGTGTGTGTGTGTGTGGCTGGAAAATGGATTTCATTCCAAGACTATGCCCTGGTATGTTTTTGTGAGTCATTGGATATTGTCAGACAGGGTTTTTGTCCCTTGAAGGTTTCTCTTTGGAAGATCTTCATTTCTTTATTACACTGCTTGTGAGAATTTCTCACAGACTAGAGTACTTTTTTTTTAAATTATTATTAAAAAATGTTTATGCCATTTAGCAGACGCCTTTATCCAAAGCGACTTACAATAAATACATTTGTTTAAGTAAGTGATCTATCCATCAGTCATCATAAGAAAAAGTAATCTATGGTAGGACCAGGGGCTATTGGCAGTCACAATGCTGGAAGAAGAATTACTTTTTTTTTTACAGGAGAGAAACTTGTACAGCGGGGTAGTGGGGATGAAGAGGTCTTTTGGAGGGACAGTTAAGGTACAAGTTAAGTACAATGGTCATTTTCTAAAAGCTTACGGCCATGCAGCCAACCCCAGTCCTGTATTAAAGCATTCAATGCACCGGCTGGCCCTGTGCCTCTGGCCTCATGTCCCTACTGGGTATCAGAGGTGTTGTCACACCTGGAGAGGTCATGCTGGGAAGCCCAACAACTCCAGAAGGTATCCCCCCACCACATACACACACACACACACACACACATACACACACACTGATACACACAGACACTCACACACCTTTGAATAATGCAGTGTGTGTGGGCTCGTGGACAGGAGACCCAGGGGAGACCCAGAGCAGAAGTGTGTCAAGCTGAAATGTGTGTTAAGTTATTCACCCCCAAAACTAGAGAGAAAAGGAGGGGGATGGAGGATGCTAACCTAAATGCAATCCCTGGGCACTGTAGCAGCAAGACAAACATCCCTTTTGAATTGGACGAGACCACTGAAGAATCTGAACTGCAAACAGATTTTTAAGGACAACATGTGGTGCTTTTTTAATGAGTCAGTATAGAACTAGTCTTTATGCTTACACAGTTCAAATGACTTTCAATCTAATAGGAGCATAAAGAGATTATACATATATGCATAACACCAAATTGCCTATTCTTCTTGAAGCATTTAATAATTTAACCCTTATCAATAATTGCTGAGACGTAAATCATAGATGAGATGTTTCTGATGTGTTGTATTAGTGTAAGAGCAGGAGGGGAGGGCCTGTCCAGGGAACAGTCTAATTGGACAGTTGGATGGGAGAGGTCGCTACAGGAATCAGGGGCTGTCACAACAAAATCTGGCCAGTGTATTGGAAAGGTTATGTGGCAGCCATGGTGACGATCATCACTGTGCCTAGATTGTCTCCTTCAAATGACACATACGCCACAACCCTGCCTTTTAGAAAATCACTGTTGAAAAAGCAGAAAACATCTGTACATGCATGATGTCAAACCATTAGCTACTGTATTGATTCCCATCCAAAAATGACATTCCACTAGGAGATAGAAAAATCGTTTATTTACAGCAACATCTGCAAAGTTAAAAAGAAAAAAAAAACAGTCTGTACTTGAGTTGACGTTCAACACCACCACTATAGCTGTGCTAACATATATATTTTAGCTCTAACGCCCTGTGTTGAGTTTCTACACACGCATACAGTACACACTGATGGCTCGTTGCGCCTCTGTTCTCTAAGATCTGTCTCGCGAGTGACCTCCTCATGCCCTTTTCACACGCTTGCCCCTCTTCACCCGTGCTCCCCGTTGGTCCGTCACGCCCTGCTCCGCCCGTTGGTGAGGGGCCTTCCCTGGGACCCTGCGACTCGTAGCCTCCTCCTTCTCTGCCTGGAGGACAGGGGACAACAAAACAGCAGCAAACAGACAGCATTAGAGCTTCATTTCCTGTGGCGTGGTATGAGGGGGGTGATGAAATATCCTGTGCCCATTAATCTTTCCCCAGGGGGTGGAGAGGATTCCAACTACAGGGCCAGGCTCTGATTAAATGCCCCTAATAGACGCTATTCATCTCCCTGTGAAGCCCCTGCATGTGTCAACACAACACAACACAATACCACCAGCCATCTTTATCCAGCTTGCCACTCTCCATACATACATAAAGACGTTCACAAAGACCAGTTGATCATGTTTTTATTTCGCCACGTGATGTCTTTGCTTTTATCGGTTGTCATGGTACCGAAAACGCCAAATCTCTACCAAATGAGCAGCATCACTATCGGGCAACATCATCACTAAGATAATTGTCACAACTGAGAAAAATAAAACACAGGATATACAGTATCCGCAGGTGCCGCTGTTCAAATAGATTATCGTGAACATCACATCATAACGTTTCCGTAAACAAAGTATGCTTGAGGTCCTACTGGACATTAGCAGTCCAAAGGTATAGTTTACGTTAACGGCCGTATATTACTAGTCAAGATAATATCCTGCATTCTCATTATCTGTAGCTCGTCTTGCGTATGAAAGAGAGATGATTTGATACATTTTACTCAGTTTTGCGTGGAGACACTTTCATATTCTCACATTAGTCATTAATATCTTCCAATCTGCCAATTTATCAAAACCCAAAGCGCTATCCTCTCCCTGTCAGCCACAGGTGGAGCCCGGGCTGGGAGAGATGAATGATCTGCTCACTTGATCACTGCTCACTAGACCACAGATGTGTGGCCACACCTCAAATATGTTACAGAGAAAACCTATGTCTATATTGTTGTGAAAACATCTAATCTAATGCAGATTCACATTCTAAATAGAAGAAAATAAAGGCAGTTTTTTTTTTCTTTTTGTGTTGGTCACTAATTTCGGGTTTGTGCAATATCAACACTCAACACATCCAAACACATTCAGATGGACTGAATTTGAATGGTTTCATGTAGCACTATACAGTACATCCCAGAGGTATGATCATTATGTACATGATCATGAATTAACTTTGCTTAATTACATTTCACCTGCCAAGCTCCATATGGTTCCCATGACTCCAACAAAACAATTAGATAATTACATCCCAATTAAACATTTATCTAATGAACTCTCAATCTTACAACTGCCTAATCATATCTGGGGCAGCAACATTACAAAGCACATGCTGTACATAATGTTGACATAATGTTTTGATGAGGTCAGACGGGTCAATTGGGTTACAGTACAAATAGGCTGAAACAGTTCAATGTGATGGAAAACAGGGGATGGTAGGACACCCCAAGACAACAGCCCATAACACAACAGATAACAATATAATAATATGTAAAATAGAATAAAGACAAGCAGTGTCTTTGCCATCGTGGTGTAGAGTTGTATATTAGCCCAGTTTAATTCAATGTAAAAGTGAATGTAAAAGTGGAAATGCTTTCCAACTACTCATCATGGAAGCTGAAATATTATTTCACTTTATCTTTTCGATGACATCACTGGCTGGTGAGGAATAGAACCTGACAAGAAATGATGTGTATGTTTGGGGGAGGGAAGGGAGGTGGGGGAGGAAAGAGGGTACCTGCTGGGCTGGGATGGGCTGGAATCATGGGGGGGTGGGGTGTGGGGGGGGGGGGGTGGGGGGGAGTATGAGATCATCTAACCCAGAGAAGAAAAAAACTCTAACCTGGGACAATACTGCCCCCCTTTGGCCAAACCCGGTACATGTCCACACACACTGACCCCCCAGTGACCACGGAGAGAGAACCGGTACTGTACCTGTTTGTCTCCTCTCTGCTTGGCTGGGGGCTCCGGGAAGGTGAAAATGCCGTGGGAATATGGTCGCCCCGGACCTGGAGAGCCTCTCTTCTCTGTGGATGAAAAAAAGGGAGCAGGGAGGAGAGTATAAGACAGTGTTCAAATGGGGTGCTCAGTGGCGTAGCACACTAAGGCGCATATCATCGCAAGGTAATGCCCTGGCAGAAATGCCCTGAAATACATTTTAAAAAAGATAGTGTTCAAATAAGGGTGTTCTAGCAGTAGCTAGCCGCAGCTGTCGCTGTGCAACATTACAGCCTCAAAGACACCTTTTCTGTCAACATGGCCAGCTACTTTTTCCACTCTCTGTCCTTCGCAGTTTGGCTGAACAAACCCCCCCCCCACACACACACACACACATGCCATGTATCTCCTGAGGCTAAAGATAACAAATGAAAAAAATGGAGCGGACGTCACGGTCACTTGTTTCTTCCGAAACTATTGATTTAATTAAATGTCACATTTGGACCCCGCTGTGTTTTGTTGTCTGAGGCCTTGGTCCCAGTGATAAGGCAGGGCATCAGTGTGGGGCAGTAAGCCATGGTTCCCCCAGGCCCAGCGGTGATCAGCACAGCCCAGCAGAGCTCCATCTGCTCCGGGTAACACCAGTGGCAGGCCCCTACCACGGAGAGCCGGGGGTGGGGGTCACGGATGACTAGCTGAGGCAAGGTTGAGAGAGTCTTGATCTGACACTACAGTGCTCTCCTCCCTCCCTCCCTCTCCTTCATCCCTCATTTCCCGTCCACCAGCAGCGGAGACCCCCTGCCTTCCACTACATGCACCTGAGTCCCACTCCAGCCACAGACACCCCGATGAGTGACAGCAACAGCGTAACCATGGACACACACACACACACACACACACACACACACACACATTTCCTTCACAGTGAGCAGGAAATGCAGTCTCCAGCCAGACGAGACAATGCTCAACACCAGTTGCCTGGGCTCAAATTATCATTTGAAGGTCTATATTTCCTTGTTTGTTACTTGTATGCAGTAAATTTGTTCCAGAATTTGCCAGGTTTGTGGCACTATCTTGGAAATGTACCAATTTGCTAAACATGCTGCAGAAACAAACACTACCTTGTGAGATGGTGGGCACCTGTACGATGGCAGGCAGCAGGCCAGCGGATGCTCTCCGGGTCTCCAGGGCTTGTTTCCACCAGCTGCCCAGCTTACAGTGACCCAGCCTGTCCGGGGTGCTCCTGAAGTATGCCGCCTCCTTCTTGGGCGAGGCCTTTCCCCCTCTGGTGATCAGAGGGGTTGACGGACTGAGCTGGGGCGTGCGGTTGGGGCTGTTCATGGGGGACAGTGGAACTGTCTGTAGTTGCTTGGGGCGTACCGCGCGGTGCATGAGGATGGGCATGGAGGAGGAGTCCTCGATAGAGTAGGGCTTCCTGTACCTCTCGCTGTCCAGGCGAGGGCCTTTGGCTGTCTCTGTGCCGGTGGCCCCAGCATCGCCCTGCTCCTGGAGGCAGAGGCTCTGCTGGAGGTCAGACAAGAGGTCCTGGCTGCTCTCAGTGAGGGCACAGGAGGTCAGAATCTCCGGCTGGTCCACTGCATCCTGGAAGTCCCTTCTGAAACATTCAACTTCCTCCTCACCCGTCGGGGGATAGGACGCCACCTGAACACGTCCAGGAACACAGAAATACAGACACCAAGTTGGACGAGAGGTGATGGATTATATATTCATGTATGCGATTGGATAGGATAGATGTCTCTCACCTGTAAGGGCTCCAGGTCCAGGAAGTAGTGTGATGTCATGGCCCCAGTGAGGAGGGAGGTCTGGGGGATGATGCTCTCCTCTGGGGAGCATGTGGGCATGACACTCCACATGTCAACCACATTTGGAGGCCCGTTGCTAGTTCCCTCAGACACTCCCTTGTAGTAGTACATTTTGTCTGCAAACAATATCATACGTACAGTAGCACAGTTATTTATTTCATCTTCTTGTCTTCTTTCAGTCATAGGTTACAGTTACAGTTTGAATTCTTAGAACACACCGTAGTCAGGTGTCAGGAAGTTGTGACTCTCCACCGGACACTCAGAGACAGAGTGCACCGATTGGTTGTCCTCATTACTGTAGAACTGAGGGGGGAGGTTCAGTCTGCTCCTAGGCCTGGCAAACAAACATCATTTCAGATTTTATTTTTTTGTACAGTTTTTTTTTACAAAGTATAGTCATGCCATACAATAATAATACATACAATACTCAGGACATGTCTCTTTGATATGGTGACTATGAGGATTGAGAGAGGTCACCTTCTGTCTAATGCAAGGTGCTCTTGATCTTCAATAGGTCCTTCAGCTCCCTCCACACTGAGAACCTCAACCCCTGGTGATGTACAGGTCATGACCTCCTCCACTCCCCCTAATGAAGAGAAACAAAGTAGTATGGGTTTATTCTCAATAATGATTTTATGAGTATTGGCAATGATTGCATTTTATTGTTGATAGAAAAAAACAAAACAGTTACTGAACTTACACTCAGTGGAGAACACCAGCTCTTCCACGCTGTCATGCTTGCTCAGGCTGTTGAAGGAGATAGGGTCTGTGGCGCCCTCTACTGTCAGTGTCTGGTCTGGGCAGCCATGGAGGAAGTCTGCAGAGGGGCTTCTGCTCTCGTCCTGCCTACTGTGGCACCGTCCATCACTGAGCAAGGCAGAGATCTGCTGCAGGGTCGCGGTGCTCTCACACGCGTATGGCCTGTCCCATCTCAGACAGGGCAGAGAGGAGGCGGAGGTGAAGGAGGAGACAGACTCAGAGCTCCCCATGGACGAAGACTGAGAGGAGAGGAGCAGTGCGGTCTTGGGGATTCCCAGGGTCTGCCAATGAAGTGGAGTGTGATGATTATGCATGAGAAACTTCATTGTTATCATCCTGATTATAATCTTCACAATTGCCATCACCACAGCTCTACACCATTCCTCCAGAAAGAGTAACATACCTCAGTTATGAGAGACTGGTCTTCCCGAGGTGCTTCAGCGTGAGCCTGCTCTCTTAGTCTAACAGACATGTCCAGTGAGGTGGAACTGGGGAGGAGATGCCTCAGGGGCTGGGCGGCCAGACAGAGGTCCCGGCAGCTCTCTCTTCTCTCTGCTGGGCACTCTGCCAGCCACACCACCTGCACACTGAACCAGGGACAAGGGAGACATACTAATTCGACACACAGACGCTTGGGGGAATGCCTTGTGAATAACATATTTTTTGTATTGCCGTACCTCACTCTTGGTGGGGGTTGTCTCAGCTCAATCACAGACTCTCGGAGGAGTCTGATCACATCCTCTGAGGAGAGTCTGTTGATGCTCCGAGACTGATAAAGCTGGGCAGAGAACGGACGTAGGGGCCCTCCTGCAGTACAGTGGCAGAATTATACAAGATAGGGAATGATGACAAGTCAACTATCGATGACAAGATTTCACTGACTTAGATTTGATCAGTTCAATGTTATGTACTGTACAACCAGGGGTCCATACCTGTCTCTTTTACTGTCGCGTGTGTCCCTGTGGTCCTGAATAACTGAGGGCTGCCCTCTACTCCACACTGACTCTCAGCCTGGCCGGACTGAAAGCTATGGCCTTCACTCTGATAAAGGTGCAGAAAATGTGATTACAGCAAAAAAAACAGGCTGTATCTATCTGTACATGTGTTTGATACCATCCCTTATTCCATTCCAGGCATTACAATGAGCCCGTCCTCCGATTTCTACCGCTACCAGAATCCGCTGATTTGTGCAGTATGTGTAGGTGAGTTATGGGGTTGTTTCAAAGGGGTCACTGACCTTGCACTTGGAGGCCTCTGCACACAGGCCGAGCCTCTCACATCCCTGCAGGAAGTACCTAGTCATGTCATCACTTCCTGTTCGACCTTTTCTCAGCAGGGCCCAAGCGTCTGAGACGCGGCTGAAGGCCAGAGAACACACAGAGGCGTCAGTCAACAACCAGCCATAAAGTATCTGTCATACAAGCAGTTTATCATCAGTGGATCTAACTGTACCCATTCTGTAGGAGGACGTCTGCACAGATCTTGAGGTCTTGTGGGCTCTCTATGGCTGGTGTGATCTTGTGGAGGTACTTCAGCGCGAGGAGGGTCTGTTTCCTGCTGAGCAGGCTGTGGATGATGCAGCGGTGTTGCCAGGAGAGCCAGGGGGCAGCAGACCTGGGGCTCAGCAGCAGCTCCATGGAGCCCTGCACAGGACATAGACATAGGACACTGTGACCACCATCTTGGCTCTGTTACATCCATGCTGATTCTGAACCCAGTATGGTATGCACATGGGTTACTAGTGTGAGGTCAGAGGTCAGAGGTCAGAGGTCAACGTACCACTACATGGCCGTGGTCGAGGAGCCAGAAGCCCCGGATCTGCTGGGAGAAGCTGGGAGGGATGGTGAAGGCATGGCAGAAGGACAGCAGGAGGTCATTTTTGCACTGGAGGAAACCAGCCATGTCCATGATAAAATACATGAGCTGAGTTGACGCTGTGTTAAGTGTTGTAAGTCAAGAATACGACATTCACAACTGTTCACACTACACGTCCTCAACAGAATGTTTGTACAATGAGGATTCCGAGGACGTTTTCATTGGTTGGATACAATGGCCTGAACTGACATGTTGTCAATCTGAGGCACGAAGACGAGCTTCAGCAGAGCCTGCAGGTTGGGGGGAGGGTAACACTGGTCTGTGCAGTCCTCAGAGCTCCAAACAGGCCCGTGCTGTTTGTCCACCTGAGCCACCATACCCTGGATGAGTGAATTCCATCTTTCCCTCCCTTCCTCCTCCAATCTAATCAAATGAAGACAAAGGGGAAGGGAGATGTGGAGAAGAAATAAAGAAAGAATGATGGTGTCTGGAGACGGAATAAGAGGGAGACGGAGAGCGGGGAGAAGGACAGTCGTTTGAGAGTTACCCGGGTGTCTCAAGACAAGCTTTCCGATGGCTGTGGTCCATCTCTCTCCACATCTGAGAGATCCGCTTCATTTCTTGAGCCTCTGAGAGGAGAAGAGAAGGGAGGGGGACAGAACTGAAGTGAAGTGAGAGGACATTGATTTTCAGTGTGTTTGCTGTGCCCAACAGTTTGTAGATCAATTTAACTTTTTTTCAACGAGTAGTCTTCTTTCATGTTAATGTCTGGTTAGAAATGCTGCCACTTACCAGGATATTTGGGCAGGAGTCCAGTGATGCCCCACCACTGCACCAGCTGACCTAGCCAGATGTGCTGTTTCAGAGCCCTGCGCTCCCGGTTCCAGCATCCCTGGCCCACTGCTGATCCACAGCCCCCTCTGCACACAACACACGGGACCCCTAAACCTTCACACATACACACACACACACACACACACACACACACACACACACACACACACACACACACACACACACACACACACACACACAGAGAGAGAGTCAGCATTCATCCCAAAGCATGTCAGATTAGTTAC